>NC_057419.1:143993588-144168763 GCF_019320065.1 Cervus canadensis | reverse complement strand
CCCTAAAGACTCTTACAGAAAATTACTAGAGCTAATCAACAAATATAGTAAAGTTGCAGGATATAAAATTAACACACAGAAATCCCTTACATTCCTATACACTAACAATGAGAAAACAGAAAGAGAAATTAAGGAAACAATACCATTCACCATTGCAACAAAAAGAATAAAATACTTAGGAGTATATCTACCTAAGAAACAAAAGACCTATACATAGAAAACTATAAAACACTGATGAAAGAAATCAAAGAGGACACAAACAGATGGAGAAACATACCGTGTTCATGGATTGGAAGAATCAATATTGTCAAAATGGTAACACCCAAAGGCAACCTATAGATTCAATCAAATCCCTGCAAGCTACCAACGGTATGTTCCACAGGAACTTAGAACAAATAAGTTCCAATTTGTAGGAAATACAAAAAACCGCGAAATAGCCAAAGTTAATCTGAGGAAAGAAGAATGAACTCGAGGATCAAACCTGCCTGACTTCAGACTCTACTACAAAGCCACAGTGCATCAAGACAGTGATTACTGCCACAAGACAGAAATATAGATCAATGGAACAGAAATAGAAAGCCCAGAGATAAATCCACGAAGCTATGGACACCTTATCTTTGACAAAGGAGGCAAGGATATACAATGGAAAAAAGACAACCTCTTTAACAAGTGGTGCTGGGAAAACTGGTCAACCACTTGTAAAGAATGAAACTAGAACACTTTCTAACACCATACACAAAAATAAACTCAAAATGGATTAAAGATCTAAATGTAAGACCAGAAACTATAAAACTCCTAGAGGAGAACATAGGCAAAACACTCTCCGACATAAATCAAGCAAGATCCTCTATGACCCACCTCCCAGAATATTGGAAATAAAAGCAAAAATAAACAAATGGGACCTAATGAAACTTAAAAGCTTTTGCACAACAAAGGAAACTATAAGTAAGGTGAAAAGACAGCCCTCAGATTGGAGAAAATAATAGCAAATGAAGCAACAGACAAAGGATTAATCTCAAAAATATACAAGCAACTCCTGCAGCTCAATTCCAGAAAAATAAATGACCCAATCAAAAAATGGCCCAAAGAACTAAACAGACATTTCTCCAAAGAAGACATACAGATGGCTAACAAACACATGAAAAGATGCTCAACATCACTCATTATCAGATAAATGCAAATCAAAACCACAATGAGGTACCATTACACTCCAGTCAGGATGGCTGCTATCCAAAAGTCTACAAGCAACAAATGCTGGAAAGGATGTGGAGAAAAGGGAACCCTCTTATTCTGTTGGTGGGAATGCAAACTAGTACAGCCGCTATGGAGAACAGTGTGGAGATTTCTTTAAAAACTGGAAATAGAACTGCCATATGACCCAGCAATCCCACTTCTGGGCATACACACTGAGGAAACCAGATCTGAAAGAGACACGTGCACCCCAATGTTCATCGCAGCACTGTTTATAAAAGCCAGGACATGGAAGCAACCTAGATGCCCATCAGCAGATGAATGGATAAGGAAGCTGTGGTACATATACACCATGGAATATTACTCAGCCATTAAAAAGAATTCATTTGAATCAGTCCTAATGAGATGGATGAACTGGAGCCCATTATACAGAGTGAAGTGAGCCAGAAAGATAAAGAACATTACAGCATACTAACACATATATATGGAATTTAGAAAGATGGTAATGATAACCCTATATGCAAAACAGAAAAAGAGACACACATGTAGAGAACAGACTTTTGAACTCTGTGGGAGAAGGCGAGGGTGGGATGTTATAAGAGAACAGCATTGAAACATGTATATTATCTAGGGTGAAACAGATCACCAGCCCAGGTTGGATGCATGAGACAAGTGCTCGGGCCTGGTGCACTGGGAAGACCCAGAGGGATCGGATAGAGAGTGAGGTGTGAGGGGGGATCGAGATGGGGAATACATGTAAATCCATGGCTGATTCATGTCAATGTATGACAAAAACCACTACAATATTGTAAAGTAATTAGCCACCAACTAATAAAAATAAATAAAAAAAATTTTGAACAGTACGTGTTGAAGGACAGAGCCTTTCAGGTTGACATAAACCCCCACTAATTAGCATTTTTATGGTGCAATCACTCAACTTATTACAAACCCACCTAATTATATCATCCAATAATCAATGTTTTCCATGTTATCTGCAAACTATTGTGAGGAGTCCCAGTTAAATTTCTTCTTGAAGTCTGGATATATTCTTTTATTACTTTGGCATAGATGGGAGCTGAGCAACCTTTAAGAATCTATCCCATATATGCATCTAACAACAGAACCCCCAAATACATGATGCAAAAACTGACAGAATTGAAGGAAGAAATAAACAATTGAACGATAATCACAGGAAACTTCAATACTTGACTTTCAACAATAGATAGAACTACTAGACAAATGATCAATAAGGAAATAGAAAACTAGAATGACACTATAGACCAAGTAGACCTAACAAAGCATCTCTAAAGATTCAAACCAAAATGTATTCTTCTCCAGTGCACAAGGAACATTTTTGAGGATAGATCATATGTTACACAATTGCACAAGTCTCAATAAATTTAGAAGGGTTGAGATTACCTAAAGAATGTTCTCTGACCACAGCCGAATGAAATTAGAAATTAACAACAGAAATAAATTTGAGAAATTCACAAAGATGTGGAAATTAAATACTACTCACCTTAATAATCAATAGATAAATGGAAAAATCACAGGAAAATTAAGAAATACTTGAAGATGAGTGAAAAATGAAAGTATAACATGCCTAAACTTGGGAGTGCAATAAAAGCAATGCTTAGAGGGAACACCTACATTAAAAGAAGAAAGGTCTCAAATCAATAGCTTAGCTTTCACCTTAAGAAACAAGAAAGAGTAAATAAAAAAACAAGGAGAAAGAAGGAAATAACCCAGACTAGAATGCAAATAAGTTAAATTGAGAATAGAAAAAGAGCAAAATCAATGAAACAAAAAAACTGGTTCTTTGAAAAGATCAAAAAAGCTGACTAAACTGTAGATGAACTGACCAAGAATAAAAGAGCAAAGGCTCAATTCATTAAAATCAAGAACAAAACATAATCTTATAGAATTTTTTTTAAATTATAGAGGAAATTATGAACAACTCTAGGTGAATAACTTAGATGTGATGGACACATTTCTAGAAAGGCACATAGTGCTAAAACTGACTCAAGAAGAAATAACAAATCTGAATAAATCTATAACAGGTAAAGAGATTGAATTAGTAATTTTAAAAAAGCTTTCCACAAAGAAAAGCCCAAGACCAGATGGCTGTAGTAATGAATTCCACTAAACTTTAAAAAAGGATTAACACAATCATTCACAAACAATCCACAAAATAGAGGAATGGACACTTCCCAACTCATTTTATGAAGTTAGTATTATTACCTCTATACCAAAGTCAGATAAAGGCATCATGAGAAAAGAATATAGAGACCATTTAACCCTTATAAATATAGAAACAAACAACTTCAACAAAATACCAGCAAACTGAATCAAACAGCATGGAAAAATGATTATATGTCATGACCAATTGGGATTTATCTCAGAAATACTAGGCTGGTAACATACAAAAAAACACTGTCATATGTTAATAGAATAAAGTAAAGACACATGATCACTTTATTTTATTTTTTTTTATTAGTTGGAGGCTAATTACTTCACAACATTTCAGTGGGTTTTGTCATACATTGATATGAATAACTTTAATAGATGACAAAATTGAGCACTCTCTTGTGATAAAATACACACAGATACAACACTTAGCAAATTCAGAATATCAGGGAGCTTCCTCAACCTGATAAAAGGCATCTGTGAAATATCTACAGCTAACATCATGCCTGTAGGGGAATGACTGAATGCTTTGCCCCTGTGATCAGAAACAAGACAAGATGCCCACTCTCCACTTTTATTTTATGGGTGATGGAAGTTCTAACCAAGGCAATTAGGCAAGAACAAGAAATAAAAGTCTTATACATTGGAAAAGACAAATAATATTATCTCTATTCACAGGTGACATACTGTTACTATTTAAAATTTTAAACAAACCCCCCAAAATTATCAGTTAATAAAGTCCAAAAAAGTTGCAAGTTACAAGATCAACACACAAAAATCAGTTGTATTTCCATATACTAGCAGTGAACAATCATAAAAGGAAATTAAGACAATTTTATTTATAATAGTATCAAAAAAATAAAATGCTCAGAAACAAATTTGATTTTAAAAAGTCCAAGACTTGTACACTGACAAATACATAACATCATTGAGAGAAATTAAAGACATCCTGTATTCATGAGTTGGAAGACTTAATATTGCAAAGATAGCAATACTCCCAAACTGATCTACAGAATCAACAATCCTTAGCAAAGTCCCAGCTGGCTTCTTTGAAAAAATTGTCAAGTTGATGCTGCAGTTGATATGAAAGCACACAGGATGAAGAACAGCTAAAACAGTCTTGGAAAAGGAGAACAAATTTCTATGACTTACACTTCCAAAATTCAAAATTTGTTACAAAGCTATAGTAATCAGGACAGTGTGGTAATGACATAACAATAGCTGTATAGATCAATGGCATAGAATTAAAAGCCCAGAAATAAATCCTTACATTTTCAGTCAATTGGCTTTCAGCAGAGGTGTCAGGATAATTCAAAGGGGGAAGAATGGTCTTTCCAACAAATAGTGCTGTGACAACTGGATCAATTCAGTTCAGTCGCTCAGTCGTGTCTGACTCTTTGTGACCCCATGAATCGCTGCATGCCAGGCCTCCCTGTCCATCACTAGCTCCCGGAGTCCACACAAACCCATGTCCATTGAGTCGATGATGCCATCTCATCCAACCATCTCATCCTCTGTCACCCACTTCTCCTCTTACCCTCAATCTTTCCCAGCATCAGGGTCTTTTCCAATGAGTCAGCTCTTCACATCAGGTGGCCAAAATATTGAAGCTTCAGCTTCAGCATCAGTCCTTCCAGTGAATATTCAGGGTTGATTTCCTTTAGGATTGACTGGCTTGATCTCCTTGCAGTCCAAGGGACTCTCAAGAGTCTCCTCCAGCACCACATTTTGAAAAGTTTGCAATACTTTCACATGAATAATGCATATAAACAAACACACACAAAAAATAAAACCTTTTAATCTTACAGTACAGTTCCTTGCAAGCATAGTGGTACAGTACAACAGCTGGCATACAGGGACTGGCTTGCATCAAGTGAACAGGCAGAAAAAGTTACTGACTAGAGCAGGGAGAAGGGGGTGGGAGGTGGTAGAGGTGGAGGATCATCAATAGGAGATGGAGGGCCAGCGGCAATTTCACTCACACCTGATGGTGATGGAATGAGTGTTCACACCTTTGAAAGTTTGCAACTTGAAGGTTCGTATGTAGGGGACTGAATGTAATTCGATAGGGTTCATAGACCTAAACATAAGAGTTAAAACAACACTGACATAGAGAATGCACAGATGGATACTGAAGTGAGGGGGGAGGGGTGATGAACTGGTAGATTGGGATTGACATATATACTCTACTATATATAAAATAGATAACTAATAAGAACCTACTGTATAGTACAAGGAACTCTACTCAATGCTCTGTGGTGACCTAAATGGGAAGGAAATCCAAAAAAGAGGGGATAGAGACACACACATATATATATGTAGAGCTGATTCATTTTGCTTTACAACACAAACTAATAACATTGTGAAGCCAATATCTCCCAATAAAAATTTTAAAAGAGATAAAATTCTTAGGAGGAAACATAGGTGAAAATCTGTGACCTTGAATTATGCAAGGATTTCTTAGATAATAATAACAAATCAAGAGCCTCAAAGGAAAAATAAATTAGACTCTTCAAAATCAAAGAATTTTTCCTTCAAAACTACCATCAAGAAAGTGAAAACACAACTCAGGATGGAAGAAAATATTTGAAAATCATGTATGTGATAAAGGATTTGTAGCTCCTATACTTTATATAATACTCTTAAAACTCCATAATAAAAAGACAACTCTCCAATTTTAAAAAGGGCAAAGGATTGAATAGCTATTTCTCCAAAGATGTGAAAATGGCCAATAAATATACAATAAGCACATTAAAAATGCTCATCATTAGTCATCAGAGAAATGCAAATCAAACCATAATGAGATACCACTTCATACCCACTAAGACAGCTATAATCAACAAATCAAATGATAACACATTGTGGTAAAGATGTGGAGAAATTAGAACTTTGATACCTTGCTGTTGGAAATATAGAATATTCCAGCCACTGCAGAAAACAATCTGGCAGTCTTTCAAAAAGTTAAACATAGAATTAGCACATGATTCAGCAATTCTACTGGTAGGTATATACTCCTAAGAATTGAAAACATATTTTCTCACAAAAACTTGTACAGTAATGTTTATTGCAGCATTACTCATACTTACCCAAAAGTGGAAATAAACCCAAATATCCATTAACTGAAGAACAAATAAAATGTGGTATATCCATACAATGGAATATACATTATTTGGTAATTGGATATATTACTCAACAATTGGAAAATATGTTATTGGCCAAAAAAGAACAAAGTATGCTATAACACAGATGAACCTCAAAAATATTATGCTAAGGGAAAGAAACCAATCATGAAAGATCACATATTGTAGGTTGCTATTTATATGAACTATCCCGAATAGACAGATTCTTAGAGACAGAAAGTAGATTAGTGGTTGCCTGGGGCTGGAAGAGTGAGGATGAGAGAATAGAAAGTGACTGCTAATGGATACCGGGTTTCTTTTGGGAATGATGCAAATGTTCTAAATTTATGGTGATGATTGCACAACCCTGCGAACACACTAATCACTAATTGAATTGTACACTTTAAATGGGTCAGTTGCTTGTGAGTTACATCTCCATAAATTGTTGAAGAGTAACCTCTCGCACACTGACAGCCTGGGGTATGAGTTTACTTTCAAGTCAAACTGCAAAGAAAAGAAGAAACAAAGAATAGCCTAGTAATTTCCCAGTAAAATATAGGCTACACTGAGGTTCATTCCTACACAGTCACCTGCTAGATTTTACTTACCCTTGACATGTATCAGATACTCTATATAGACAACCAGAAAAATGATAAGCATCTTCAAAAGTAAAGGATTCAATTGCAGGGCAACTATTTATTTGTTTAACTGGACCTCATGTGGCTGAGAAGTGAGTTGATCAGTCCTCAGTTCTTAGTAAATTTTTGTCATCATTCCAGGCAAGGCCTCTCTCTCTCTCCCTGTCTTTCTTTTTTTCCCTTCTTCCATGATTCCTACTCCCAGATCCCCCTCCCACCCCAGGCATCCACCCTAGTGTATTTAATAGTTTTTAAACGGATTGGTATCCCCTTAAATCATGTGCTAGTGTTTTACATAGTACATATTTTTTAGCTGTTTATTTTGATAAAACTTGTTCTGCACTTAGTGGCTACATAATTTGCACAGAGGCATTTATGCCTTGAGGTTCTTCCTCATAGTGAGAACTGCGTGTTCCAAGTTCTGATTAGCCTTTTCAGACCCTCACATCCTGTTCTCACTAATCTCACTTTGTCCTCAACATACCCCCTTCCCAGGACAAACAGGACAATTTTGCTATATAAAATGTTCTTTAATATACCTATCCATTTATTTACTTTAAATCAATTTTTGTTGGAGTATAGTTGCTTTACAACCTCGTATTTCTTGCTGTACAGAAAAGTGAATCAGCTATATGTATGCACATATCCCCTCTTTTTTTATATATTTCTTTCCCCTTTAGGTCACCACAGATCACTGAGTAGAGTTCCCTGTGGTATATAGTATGTTGTCATTGGTTATCTATTTTATACATAGTATCAATAGTGTATATATATATCAATCCCAAAATTCACCCCCCATCCCTCCCTTGGTATCCTTATATGTGTTCTCTACGTCTGTGTCTCTATTTTTGCTTTGCAAATAAGATCATCTATAACATTTTTCTTCCCAGGTGGCTCAGTGAGTAAAGAATCCACCTGCAATGCAGGAGACACAGGAGACTTGGTTTTGATCCCTGAGTCAGGAAGATCCCCGGGAGAAGGGCATGGCAATCCACTCCATTATTCTTGCCTGGAGAATCCCATGGACCAAGGAGCCATGGCTACAGTCCATAGGGTCACAAAGAGTCAGACACGAGTGAAGTGAATGAGCACACATTCACACACATGCCATTTCTCTAGATTCCACATATATGTGTTAACATTATATATATTCCACATATATGTGTTATATATATATATATATATATAATGTTTTCCTTAATTTCAAAGCCCTGATTCCCTATGATAGGATATGTCCCTGTGCTGGGAGAGCCAGAGAGCAGTGGTTAAGTACAAAGAGTCTGGAGTCTGACTGCCTAGGTTTAAGTCTTGCCAGGGGCTGGGGGTGGGGAAGAGAAATGGGGAGGCATTGGTCAAGACTACAGAGTTTCAGTTCAGTTCAGTCACTCAGTTGTGTCCAACTCTGTGACTCTATGAACTGCAGCAACCCAGGCTTCCCTGTCCATCACCAACTCCCGGAGCCTGCT
Source organism: Cervus canadensis (assembly GCF_019320065.1). Lineage (NCBI taxonomy): Eukaryota > Metazoa > Chordata > Mammalia > Artiodactyla > Cervidae > Cervus > Cervus canadensis. The sequence goes on along the minus strand of NC_057419.1, from coordinate 144,160,162 downwards.
CAAACTCATGTCCATTGAGTCAGTGATGCCATCCAACCATCTCATCCTCTGTTGTCCCCTTCTCCTCCTGCTTTCAATCTTTCCCAGCCTCAGGGTCTTTTCCAATGAGTCAGTTCTTCACATCAGGTGGCCAAAGTATTGGAGCTTCTGCTTTAATATCAGCCCTTCCAATGAATATTCAGGACTGATTTCCTTGAGGATTGACTGTTTTGATCTCCTTGCAGTCCAAGGGATTCTCAAGAGTCTTCTCCAACACCACAGTTCAAAAGCGGCAATTCTCGGCTTTCTTTATAGTCCAACTCTCACATCCATACATAACTACTGGAAAAACCATAGCTTTGACTATACAGACCTTTGTCTGCAAAGTAATATCTCTGCTTTTTAATATGCTGTCTAGGTTGGTTATAGCTTTTCTTCCAAGGAGCAAGCATCTTTTAATTTCATGGTTGCAGTCACCATCTGCAGTGATTTTGGAGCCCAAGAAAATAAAGTCTGTCACTGTTTCAGTTATACAAAATAAATAGGTTCTGTAGATCTACTTTCAACATAGGGCCTGTGATTAACAGGCCCTTTTAACTGGACTGTGTAGCTAAAATTTTCCTAAGTTCTATTTATATTGTGTTCTTATGGCAAAGCTTCGCTGGTGGCTCAGCTGGTAGAGAATCTGCCTGCAGTGTAGGAGACCTGGGTTCGATCCCTGGGTTGGGAAGATCCCCTGGAGAAGAGAATGGCTACCCACTTCAGTATTCTGGCCTGGAGAATTCCATGGACTGTATAGAGTCAGACATAACTGAGCAAATTTCACTTTCACTTATGGCAAAAGGAAAAACAAAGCAAAACAAAGTGGGCAGAGGAAACTTTTGGATGTGATGGCTAACTTTATGGCTTTGAGAGTGATGATGGTTTCACAAGGTATACATACTTCCAAACACATAAAGTTGTAATATATTAAATATCTACTGCTTTTTGTATGTCAATCATCCCTCAATAAAGTGTTTCAAAAAGTTTTAGTTCCACCATTTATCAGCTTATAACTTTGGGCAATGTACCTAACCTGTACCGTGCTTCTGTTTCTTCATCTTTATCATTTATATCAATATTACTGACCTTTGGGTTGTTATGAAGCTTGCATGAGTTCATATCTGCAGAGCTAAGAATAATGCTGACCCACAGCAGAAGTTCTATGTGCTTGCTGTTATTATATTTCCAGGTTGTTATTCAGGTTACCAGTTTGTCTGGTGGAGCAGGGAATCTCTTCGTAAGCCAGTAGGGTGAACAGAGTGCAGAAATAGAATCTAGAGAGTTTCAGGCAGATTTGCCAGTGGCTGTTAGAAGGCCTGTCACCATTGAACAGAAATGGTGGACCAACTGGTAACAGCAATTCTGAGCCAGACTCCTAGGAGGGAACCAGAGTTATAAGTTACTATTGTAGTGATCCAAAATTGGGACAGTCCTATTATATCTGGGGTACAAGGTGAATACTCAGGCTGTGAGAATGGGGTGCAGAAACACTATGGAGGAGGGGCCATGACTATCAACATAGGGGGTCAAAGCAAAACCCATTCCTGGGGACATCAGTGTACCCACCCATAAGCCCAGGAAGGTAGACGTGGAGGAAATAAGGCAGAATCCATTCCCTTGGTAACTGTTTAAAGCAGTAATTTCCAGATATTTTAGAACTGAAAATTATTGCTTCTTTTATTTTCATTTATCTCATCTTTTCCTTAAAATGTATAGCATATGCCTTTAAAATTTTAATTGCATTAAAATCTTTTTAAAATTTTTTATACTCCTTGAAATAATTGCAGAACCCCAGAATGTGGGGAACAGCCCTGGGAATTAGCCCCCCTCAGCTCTTATTATGGGAAAGAGAGTAATGAACAATGTAAAAGCCTTCCTAAACTGTGAAAATAAAAACTTTGGGCATGGAGCCATTTTAATTCAAATTTATATCTATTTCTTGAAGTGTTTTCCAGATAAGGCAACTTCAAGGATGATATATTAAAAATGGCAAAAAAAAAAAAAAAAACAACCTGGAGTTCATCTCAGGGTTGGAATATCAAATCTGCCAAGGTCTGGTTGAGAGATGTTAATTCACCATACTTGAATCCATGTATTAACTCACTCCAAAACCATATCTGAGCCCAGTCTTTTATTTATGTATTCTGGAGTTTGAAGTTGAGGCTGGAGGAAAAATTTAAAAAAAAAAAAGACCTAAAACTGTTTTTTTCTTCATCTTTCAATCCCGACCACCCTGTGCAGCTCCAGAGGGGAAAGAGAGAAAGAAAGAGAACCCAACGAAGCAAGAGGTTGTTTTGGAATGGTTTCAACAACTCAAAAATGGATTAACTTACTAAAGTGCTTGAATGTGCTCCAGAAAAAAAGCATCCAAAACACAGCAACATCAGTAATCATAATGAATTTGCATTACCCCACCATTCAAATAAGTCACAGCTATTTTTGATTCAGAGATTGCAAAATGTCTCCACTGTTGCTTTCTAGGTAAATATAGTATAGTATAGTGAATGGCACCCACAAAAACATACCCATAGTAAGCATAGTCACTGTTGCATAGGACTGCTTTTTAGATACACTCCTTAGTATAGGTCCCTAATATCACAAAGCAGAGCAGTTTACTAAAAGTGATTCTGTGGGGGCCAATATGAAATGATTCAAGTATATTGTCACCTCCTGGCCTAGTTTAAATCACAAAGATTTTAGACTCTAGAGTGAAACAGTTCTCAAAGCTTTGTTCATCTGTCCACATACATGTAGAGTAGAAAATGGCAGCATTTCTGCAAGGAGTCACCACATCCAGCTGAACACCAAGGATTGCCACTATAGTAAATAATGAATATCCTCATGTATGTAGACAGAAATAAAATAGAAACTCTCTTTAAAGTGCTATTGAATGTTGATTGTTGAAGTTGAGTAAACAATACATGAAATTGATTCTCTACTTTTGTGTATATTGGAAATTTTCTATAAGAAAATGTTTTAAAAGTGTTATTCAGTATAGAGTTTCCTTAAAAAACTAGAGTTACCATATGATCCAGCAATCCCACTCTGAGCATATATCCAGAAAAGACAAAAACTGTAATTCAAAAAGATATATGCACTCCAATGTTCGTAGCAGCACTAGACATGGAAGCAGTCTAAATGTTCAATGTCCATCAACGGGTGACTGGATAAAGAAGATGTGTTGTGTACACACACACACACACACACACACACACATACACACACACACACACACACACACACAGAGAGAGGAATATTACTCAACCAGGAAAAAGAATGAAATAGCCATTTGCAGCAATATGGACAGATCTAGAGTTTGTCAGACTGAGTGAAATAAGTCAGACAGAGAAAGAGAAACATCAAATGATATAGCTTATAAGTGAAATCTAAAAAGAAATGATACAAGTGAACTTACAAAACAGAAACAGACTCACAAACATAGAAAACAAACTTATGGTTACCAAAGGGGAAAAAGTGGAGGGAGAGATAAATCAGGAGTTGGGATTAACAAGTACACATTACTATATATTAAGTAGGTAAATAGCAAGGGCCTACTGTATAGCTATATTCAATATCTTTTAATAACCCATAATGGAAAGAAATCTGAATAAAAAATATAGATATATGTGCATATGTGTAACTGAATCACTTTGCTGTACACCTGAAACTAACAGAATATTCTTAATCAACTACACTTAAATTTTAAAAAGAAGAAAAAATGAAAAACTCTTTACATTTAAAAAAAAGAGTATTACCAAATTAACAGTAAACTTTAAATATTTTTTCAACCAATTAATGGTAAAATATGACCACTATCATGGTGATACCTGAGAAAAGTTTTCACCTTAAAGCAAGAGATTTTCATACTGAAAATGGTTTGGAAAAACTGCTACACAGTATGGTCTCTAATGTGGGATGAGTGTACTCTATGAGACTGAAATATAATTCATCACAACTAGTATTTATATTAATTTTTAATCTTAAAAAAAGAAACTGTCTCATTAATATCTAATATAAAGATTGATGTCATCACTTGTCTGTCTGTCAAGGAAAGATGCCTTTTTAACAATAAGTGAGAAAGGAAATGTCTTTCAAAGGCATAGGTCACAGAGAGAGCATTTTTTGTTATCCTCTTGTAATTTTGTTGCTGAGAATTGTGTGTCACTATTTGCCCAGTTGTAAGAAAAAAATGTAACAAGATGTTATAAACTTGCCTAAAACAGCCTGTAATAGCTTGAAGTAGTTTGTAAAAATATTTTACTCTGCAAGAGCCACTGAATGATTCTAGGGAGAGTAGAAATTTAATACTCAAATTTTAATAAAAACCTTTGCATAAATGAAAAGTTAATAACATGATTTACTGAGCACAGGTAATGTTATACCACAGCCATTTAGATCTATGAATCTTAGTTAGACATTGTTTCCAGCTATGACATTCATTGGAGCCAAGCCCTAAACTGCTATATTCCAAAATGTTCAACCATCATTACAAAATTGGGAGACATATTCAATCACATTGTTCTCACTAAACTATTTTTTTTTCATTTTTTTTTCGTTCATTTTTATTAGTTGGAGGCTAATTACTTTACAGTATTGTAGTGGTTTTTGTCATACATTGACATGAATCAGCCATGGATTTACATGTATTCCCCATCCCGATCCCCCCTCACACCTCACTCTCCACCCGATCCCTCTGGGTCTTCCCAGTGCACCAGGCCCGAGCACTTGTCTCATGCATCCAGCCTGGGCTGGTGATCTGAATCACTATAGATAATATACATGTTTCAATGCTGTTCTCTTATAACATCCCACCCTCGCCTTCTCCCACAGAGTCCAAAAGTCTGTTCTGTACATCTGTGTCTCTTTTTCTGTTTTGCGTATAGGGTTATCATTGCCATCTTTTTAAATTCCATATATATGTGTTAGTATACTGTATTAGTCTTTATCTTTCTGGCTTACTTCACTCTGTATAATGGGCTCCAGTTTCATCCATCTCATTAGAACTGATTCAAATGAATTCTTTTTAATTGCTGAGTAATATTCCATGGTGTATATGTACCACAGCTTCCTTATCCATTCGTCTGCTGATGGTCACTAAAATATTTATAGGAATGTTTCAAATAAGAGATAAATTTACATATGTGATCAAATGAAAGAAATTTGATTTCAAAACATTTCATATTCATATTTTAAATGTTCTGTTTTGCATGCTTTGTAATGCATATATTAATAAGGCAGTACACAAATATCACATTAATTTTTTAAGATAAGTGTAATGTACATTTTAATGCATTTTTACATAATTACATACAGAAAAATGTTCTCTAAGATCTTGTTAAATTGTGGCATCTGATTCAGTAATTCTAGGGCAGGGCTTGAGAGTCTGCATTTCTAACTAGCTCCCAGGATCTGCCTGCAATGCAGGAGACTCAAGTTTGATTCCTGAGTGAGGAAGATACCCTGGAGGAGGAAATAGCAACCCACTCCAGTATTCTTGCCTGGGAAATCCCATGGACAGAGGAGCCTGATGGGCTTCCATCCATGGGGTCGCAAAGAGTCTGATACTACCGAGTGAATGAACACACACATAGGCGAATGCTTATGTTTCTGTTAGCACTTTTTTGTTACTGTGAGCTGATTTCACACTTTAAGTCAAATAAGATTTCAACAAATTCATAACTAGCACATCTAAAGGCATGAAAGGGAGTTTTGACTGCCAGAGCCACATTTTCTTTCTCTTTTAAGTTGCTCTAGATGTAAGCTCAAATCATCAAATAAAATGAGAGCTACCTAGCAAGGATGTGGAACAAAGAGAACCTTCTTACACTGTTGGTGGGAATGTAAATTGGTGCAGCCATGGTGGAAAACAATATGGAGGTTTGTCAAAAACATAAAAATAGAGCTACAATATGACCCAGAAATTCCACTCCTGGGTATATACCTGAAAAAAAAAACACTAACTTGAAAAGATACATGTACCAAAATGTTCATAGCAGTATTGTTTACGATTAACAAGATATAGAAACAACCTAAGCATCCATCAACAGATAAATGGCTAAAGAAGATGTGGAGTGGAATACTACTCAGTCATAAAAACAAAATGTTGTCATTTTCAGCAACATGGATGGACTTTAAGGGCATTATGATAAGTGAAATGAGTCAGAAAGACAAATACTGTATGATATCACTGGTATGTGGGATCTAAAAAATATAACAAACCAGTGAATATAACAAAAAAGAAGTAGACTCACAGATACAGGGAACAAACTAGTGGTTTCAAGTGGGAGAGAGAAAGGGAAGGGGCAATATAGTGGTAGGGAATTAAGTGGTACAAAATAAGCTACAAGGATATACCACAAGGAATATAGCCAATATTTTATAATAACTATAAATGGACTATTACCTTTAAAAATTGTGAATAACTATATTGTACACCTGTAACTTTCACAATTGCTGTTTTAGTCACAAAGTGGTGCGCGAGTCTTTGTGACCCCCAAGGACTGTAGCCTGCCAGGTTCCTCTGTCCATGGGATTTCCCAGGCAAGAATACTGGGGCGGGTTACCATTTCCTGCTCCAGGGTATCATCCTGACCTAGTGACTGAACCTGCATCCTCAGCTTGACAGGCTGATTCTTTACCACTGAGTCACCTGAGTTTCGAACAGGCAGAGGAACCAGAGATCAAATTGATAATTGGATCATGCAGAAAGCAAAAGAGTTCCAGAAAAACATCTACTTCCACTTCATTGACTATGCTAAAGAATTTGACTGTGTGGATCACAACAAACTGGAATATTCTTAAAGAGATGGGAGTACCCAGCCATTAAAAAGAATTCATTTGAATCAGTTCTAATGAGATGGATGAAACTGGAGCCCATTATACAGAGTGAAGTAAGCCAGAAAGATAAAGACCAATACAGTATACTAACGCATATATATGGAATTTTAAAAGATGGTAACGATAACCTTATATGCAAAACAGAAAAAGAGACACAGATATACAGAACAGACTTTTAGACTCTGTGGGAGAAGGGGAGGGTGGGATGTTCTGAGAGAATAGCATTGAAACTAGTATACTATCACCAGCCCAGGTTGGATGCAAGTTGGAGACAAGTGCTCAGGGCTGGTGCACTTGGAAGACCCAGAGGGATGGGATGGAGAGGGATGGGGAACACATGTAAATTCATGGCTGATCCATGTCAATGTATGGCAAAAATCACTACAATATTGTAAAGTAATTAGCCTCCAACTAATAAAAATAAATGGAAAAAAAAAGAGATGGGAGTGCCAAACCACCTTACCTGTCTCTGGACAAACCTGTATATGGGTCAAGAAGCAATAGGTAGAACCAGATATGGAACAACTGACTGGTTCAAAGTTGGGAAAGGAGTATGACAAGGCTGTATATTGTCACCTTGCTTAATTAACTTACATGCAGAGTACATCATGTGAAAGGCTGGGCTGGGTGAATCAAAAGCTGGAATCAGGATTGCCAGGAGAAATATCAACAACCTCAGATATGCAGATAATACCACTCTAATAGCAGAAAGTGAAGAAGAACTAAAGTGTCTCTTGATGAGGGTGAAAGAGGAAAGTGAAAAAACTGGCTTGAAACTCAACATCAGAAAAAACTAAAATCATGGCATCTGGTCCCATCATTTCATGGCAAATAGAAGGGGAAAAAGTGAAGGCAGAGACAGATTTTATTTTCCTGGGCCCCAAAATCACTGTGGACAGTAAGTACAGCCATGAAATTAAGAGATGCTTGCTCCTTGGAAGAAAAGCTATGACAAACCTAGACAGTGTATTAAAATGCAGAGACATCACCTTGAGAACAAAGATCTATATAGTCAAAGCTATGGTTTTTCCAGTAGTCATGTATGGATGTGAGAGTTAGACCATAAAGAAAGCTGAGTGCCCAAGAATTGATGCTTTCAAATTGTGGTGCTGGAGAAGACTCTTGAGAGTCCTTTGGGCTACAAGGAGATCAAACCAGTCAATCCTAAAGGAAATCAACCCTGAATATTTATTGGAAGGACTCTTGCTGAAGCTGAAACTCCAATACTTTGACCACCTGATGCAAAGAGACAACTCATTGGAAAAGACCCTCATACTGGGGAAAATTGAGGGCAGGAGGAGAAGGGACTGACAGAGAATGAGATGGTTGGATGGCATTATTGACTCAATGGACATGAGTTTGAGCAATCTCCCAGTGACAGTGAAGGACAAGGAAGCCTGGTGTGCTGCAGTCCATGGGGTCGCAGAGTGAGACACGACTTAGAGACTGAACAACAACTTATATAAAATATCACTGTACTTCAACCATACTTTTAAAATTTTTTAAAGAAGTTAATCAGAAAAAAAATATTTTTAAAAATTTGAGCCACCTATAAATGTTCAAGTATCAACTCTCATAACTGTCAGAACCCAGCTTTGTTATTTTTCCCTTTTCATGTTTGAAAGTTAGACCTTCACATAATAAATTGAAGTATCAATTAATATAGTTCCTTCAGAGCCCAGAGCTGGAGGCTTACTGTTTATGTTGATGGACAATACATTAGAAATGCATTTAACATTTTTCGATCCTAATACCATAGTATGTCGGCCTCTTTCTCTATACACAGACTCATATGCCTCTGTCTTCATTTACTTGACTCTGTTTCTCAAGGGACTGTACAAGTTTCTCTTTATCCTCACCTTTTCTGTCTCAGGATGTTACTCTCATTCTTTACCACACTTCTTGTCTCCCTCCTTAACTTTTTTTTTCTTTAGTTGAGTTCTCTGAGGGCAGAGACTGTGTTTGTTTTAGTCACAGCTCTATTACCAGCAGCTAGCATGACACGTGGCACAGAGAATTCGTTGAACAAGTATTTGTTGAAGGTTTTAACCATGTTAAGTTTGGATTTCCTTTGATTATTTCATTATGTGGAAAATGCTCATTACTTTATCTTAATTTTCTTTCCTTTGGAATAAAGTTGATCAATTCAAGGAGTTCCAGAGCTGGAACACATAGACACCAAACTTTCCAGGACAATAAAAATTGGGAAAGGTACGATTGCTTGCTTCAAATTGGACAAGGAAAATCTTCCCAGTTTATAGATATTGACTTGAATTCCTTACCTGTTTATTTATGTAGGAAAAGGCCAAGTATTGATTTTTTTTTAATGTAAGAATGGCTATTTATTCCCTCTGTTACTTAATATTCATCAAGCTAGACATGAATGTCAAAATAGACACACTGTCTGTGCTCTCAATATGAAAAATCAAAGAGAAAAATATCTTGTGTCTCATATTACCCATGCATGGCTTCTCAGATTTAGCCTGGAAGGAAAATAAGTCAGGCAGAACAGCCTGTGTTTACGTAAATTCTGATCTGTGTGCCCTCTGACTCCCCAGATGACTGAGTGGGTAGAAGCATGCACACTCAATTGTGACAGTGTGTGCATGAATACTGTCACATGTAAGGCCAGGAGCAGGGTGACATAGAGAGCAAGTCACAAGTTGTCAGGACTCTAAATTGAAGTTTTGTTTTTATCAGGGCCCAAGAAAACCAGAGCCACATGAAGTCATGGCCCTTAACCACGACCTCTCCCACATACTGAGGGGAGAATTCAGAGGCCCACCGCAGTCAGCCAGTCAGACTGCTTCTTGCATGCTCCCTGCCTCCACTCTGCTCCACCCTGGGAAATTTCTCCACTGTGGTTGAAGCTGAGTGAGATCTTTGAGATCATATCTTTATCCCCTTTCAATCCACATCATCCCCAAACCTGAAATTCCTAGGATTTAGCACGAAGCTTATAAGGGCCCAATTAATATTTATAGACTGAATTAGTGAATGAATGAATGTTGCTCCTGGCCAAACCCACAGCTTCCACACCCTGCATAACTGCACTCAGTACTGACCCTGGAGATGTGAAAAGCAACACAGTTGATGCTGTAAGAAAATGTTTCTTGCTTATGCTGCTGCATCTTGATCTTTGGCTGATCCAGGCACAAAGAGAACTCTTTCAGTTCAGAGAAAGGAGGTTTATGGTGTGTGGGAGAGCTAAGAACAATGCACTCAGTTGATAGACTGGATGTGCTCTCAGCTTCTGAGAGCCTGAAAAACTCGATCTATAGATGGGTCCCAGAGGGCAGAGCCAAATAAGGGCAGATGGAAAACACAGCTTTCTTGGTAACTGGCTTTCCGCTGTTCTGAGGCAAAAATACATTCACTCTATAGCAGCCTGAATCAGTTTTCCAAAATATGGTGCTCTGTCCTTGTTTGCCAGTGTCTAAAAATAATTCCTTGTCATATTTTTATTCTTTTTGTCTTAAAGTCATCCAACCAGCCTTGCTTGCAGAATATTAATTGCAGTGAAGCAGAAACCAGAAGATTACATTGAAACTACTTTTGTACAGAGCTCCTTAACTGATGAATATCTTGTTGCCCCCAAGCTAGACTCTCTTTTCTCTCTGATGATGCTCCTTGCCATCTCTTTAGGCTGGTCGTTAGAGTGCCAAATTCTAGCCTAGGGTTGTGACAGGGATTGAATGCTGTGTCCTAAGTGGGCTAGTGGGTGGGCCATTGGGATAGCATGTGCTACTAATTAACTTAATACTGCCCTGCCACAGATTGTTTAAATTTACATTGCCTTTACTATATCTGTTCTGCCCATATGTTAAACCTTTCATCCAGTACTTCTCATAAAAAGCTAAGCATTATTCATGCATGAAGCGCTAAGCGTTCATTATTGGAATATACAAACAATTCAAAGAAAAGTTAACAATAACTGAATCCTATACACACCAGGGCTGGGGCACTATTGTTACATAAAAGTGAAAGTCACTCAGTCATGTCCAACTCTTTGTGACCCCAAGGACTATACAGTTCCATGGAACTCTTCAGGCCAGAGTACTGGAGTGGGTAGCCTTTCCCTTCTACAGGGGATCTTCCCAACCCAGGAATCAAACCCAGGTCTCGCACACTGCAGGTGGAATCTTTACCAGCTGAGCCACAAGGGAAGCCCATTGTCATATTAAAGAAGTAACCATATTTGACTCTGAATTTGTAGAACATTCTGAAACCGATTTCTAAGTGAAAAGAAACCCTCAAATGCAATGAATTAGTATCAAGACCTGAGTTGAGTGCTAGTCCAAGCCCAGATATATACTGGTTATTTGTGGTAATTTACCTTGCCTCTATTTCTTAGTGTCTCCAACTATAAAAACAGAAATGATTTATTTACTCTTTATTTCAGAAAATTGTTGTGAGAATGACTTGGGATGACCTGAAAAATAAATGAGGTCCTTGAACAAAGCACAATAAAGGTACAATTAGTTGAACTGCTATTGTGGGGTCAAACAGAACAATTCAATTAAAAGACACAGTTGTTTGATTGAGAACATTCTTAATTTTATTTTCTTTAATTTTATAAAATACATTTTGTAAGATAAGTTTCTAAAAGTTTATCCTTTATGTGTGTTAAAATTGAAATTCTATATCAGAAATGAAGGAAACACTTTCAGTTGATTAACTCTCTTCGTATGTGTATATCTGTGTATGTATACATAGAAAGTTTTCAGGGAAGGGTTGGTTATTTGTTATATTATTAAATCAAAACAAAACACAAGGTATGGATTACTTCACTTTCCTTGATCTTGATTGGTTTCTTACAGAACCTTTTCCATCTCCTCCCTATATGCAGCCTGGGAGCTTATTTTGTATACTTTGCTGAAAACAAATATCCAGTGTTTTTTTGGTAATGATTTTACATCTCCTTAAACGTTGTTGAAACCACTTTGGGGGAGAAAACAAAACCACTCTTTACATCAAAAGAGCCACCTACAGTCATACCCATAAAATCTTTCCCTTAATAGAGACCAATCAGCTTTTTGTTTTTTCACCCAACATTAAAACCCAAACAGAGAAAGGGAAGACTGAAACCTGGGAGCTATTTGGGTTTCAAACTCTTTCCCCCTTTCCTTTTCCGTGGAACCTTACCAGCTAATGGCTGGTGCATTTGGTTATGTGATCTGCACCAGGAAAGAATAACCTGTATGTTAAAACTGACTCTTTAACACACCAAGGTAACATTACTAAATCAAATTATCTCCCACCACCTAGAAAGGACATTCAGATAGGTTACTCAAATTGAGATTCAAATTCACCAAATCTGTTTCTGCAAAGAACGGAATCATTGGTCAAAACTCCCAATAGATGCAAGAACTAGCCAATTTTACATATCATTTGTGTTGTTTAATGTCCAATTTTCATTTGTTAGAGAATCATAATCAAAGAATCATTCTCCAGACCTTTCTGGTACAACCCCAAACGAGTGATAGACAAGCTGGAAAATATGAAATGTGCATCATTCTGAAACAAATCAAGATCTTCAAATCACCTGCTATGACTGAATGGCTAATACCCCATGAAAAGAGCACCATTGTGAAGATATGACAGAGGCCAAAGTACACAACTAATTAACAGAACAAAGACATGCTATCCAAAGAGTTATCTATCCTGTGTCTACCAGAGGGCTGGCCCAGTTTACACCGTTAGCCACTAGCGACTGCTGCTCCTTAGGCCAGTCTTTTTTTCATATGAACTAGTTTCTCTCTATCCTCAGCTCCTTGGAAACCACAGGGTTGTCATGGTAGCTGTTATCAAGGAGAAGGGAGTAAGAAGATGCTGACTACACCCTGTTTCTCTTCTCTAACGAGGTATAAGGCCAAGCGCCCCCTTTACACAAACACTATGCTCCCTTATGCTATAAGTAAGGTTGGCTGAGTTAGGGCTTATATAGTCCATCGCCATCAGGGTCAGTGCTCTCTTTCTATGGGCGAAAGATCCTTGCTTTGACCCCCTTCTCCCAGCTGCAATAGGTAGATTTGGGCAAATGCTCTTATTGTTTTGCTGGCATTCTTTTTTTTTTCTTCTCTCTTCAGTGGTACTAGGGAGACTGGAGTGAGTTCTCGGTTTTGTACACCAAAGAGAATATATTTGGCTCCCAAGATGCAACGGGGACAGGTGCCTCCCTTCTCTCTACCTGAACATCTTTCTTTCCACTTTGTTTTCATCAGTGGAAGTGCCCTTTGAGAAGAAAACACTTCCTGGTCCTCAGGAGATGCTTGAAAATTGAATGAGAGCCTCCATTTCTTTGTGACTTACAGTTGGGGTGTCACCATCTTTAAGAATTTCCCATTTCTAGCAGGAACCAGCTATGAAGCAAAATGACTAAAAGAGGTACGTAAGAGGGGAGAATCCGCAGAGACATTAATCACCATGAGACTCTCCTTTCTTGTTACACTCGTCAAGTAAGAAGAGGGCCAGTCAGTGGCAAAGGCAAAGAGTTAACATGGGAGATGCAGCACTGTAGGCTGTGTGGTTAGAGCCTCGCTATTAGAGAAAGGGAAATTTCTACAGGAGATCAGAACTTGGTGCCTCGGCCCATGAGTTTCAGGACGGCAAAGTTGTAAGTGGCAGCAATCATGAAGGTGAGCTGTAGGGAAGAGAAGAGAGAAGACCAATGAGAGTAGAAAAGGCAGCTCGCTCTCTCTTCCAATCCTTTTGGGAATGAGGAAGGGTAGAAATAAAATCACAGGTAAATAAAGAAAAAATATTCTACACAAAGGAGCACATTCAAGCTTTTGCCCTGTATACTTGACTAGAAATCCTCCATGAGACAGGCCCAGAGAATCAACTCAACAAGGATTTTTTTCCACACCTCTGCTCTGTCCAGCACTGAGTTTTCCTCAGGGAAGTGAACACTACCTGGGCTCTGCCATCATCTTATCTGTATGTCTGAGTGACCTAGACTTCCTGTAGAGGCATAGCCCCACTGTGCAGCACAAACTTCTCCCACTTAATACAGCCATTTATTTCACAAGATGAAGAACAACTCAACTCTGGAGAAAACCCTCAGCGGTGGGAGTCAGGAGTGCTGCAAGCTGATCCTGGGCAGATCAACACTTATTCGTACCCCGTGTTCTTAATATTGAAGGCACGACATTGACACTGTGCCATAACACCGTCAATAATAACAATTCTAATAATGTTAAGAGGTCCTTCCAGTATTTTCAGGAGAGCAACTAAATCCCTTGGAAGGCATCCAAGATGGATTCCTATTTATGGTATATAGAATTCCAGGTTATAAAAAAATCATGCTTAGTAAGGTTTCAGTGTTCTTGTCACAGATTTGACTAGGAAGTGTTAAGAATTAATGATAATTTCTGGCTGCAAAGCACTTGGCAATGTTACATGCTCTGTAAATGCTACATATTATTATTCTTTTTTAAATTATGTAGGTATGTATGTATTTGGCTGTGCCAGGTCTTAGTTGCAGTAAATGGGATCTTTGATCTTTGTTGCAGCTTGTAGAATCTTTAGCAATGGCATGCAAGCTCTTAGTTGTGGCATGTGGTATCTAGTTCCCTGATCAGGGATCAAACCCAGGTCCCTTGTGTTGGGAGCTCAGACTCTTAGCCACTGAACCACCAGGGAGTCCCAATATCTTATTTCTTGACCATGAATCTCCTTCCTCCTCTTCCTTCACATCACTTTGCTTGTTCCTATCTCATTTTTGGAAATTTTCTGCCTTGCCATCCCAAAGTAGAAGGCCATAGTCTTTATACTCTGCTGTCTTTGCCCAGGAGTTTCTCTCCAGCATTTCAAGTTTAGAAGGAATTTATCTTTTTACCTTTCGGTATAGCTATCCCCAGGCTATCCCAGGACCATTTATTTGCCAAGATCATTCAAAGACAACTCACCAGGGAAACCAGTGTGGCTGCAGCCCCCACAAATGCAGCAATAAACAGATGGAAGGTCATTTGGAACTGTAAAAAAATGCAGAAGAACTGGGTCTTGCAACAGCAAAAATAAGCTGTGCTATAGATTGTGAAGCACAACTTTCAGAAGGTGTTGATATTTTTTGTGTGTGTTAATTTGGCATCTCTAACTAACTTGCCACATCCCAGAGTATAAGCCTCCCATTCTCCCGTGTACCCATAGCACCCAGAACACAGAATACTCATAAAATAGTATAGTCATCCCAAATAATCAACTGGTTCCCCACGGTTGTGCCTGGGATCCCAAAACATTTTGCTTTCAAAGAAATAGTTTACTGCCTTCTTCCTTCCTTTTATTCCCCTGCTGCATTTGTTCATAAGATCCATTTTCAATACAGTGTTTTCCTTTTTCAAACGTACTTTCTTTTTAAATGAGATTGAGAAGTTCCAAACGAAATGTGTGTTATAAATTCTATGAATATCTGTGCACAACTCATTTCCTTGATAAGGTTTTTAAGAATAAAAATGTTCACTTGGGGGATTTTCCCATTAAGCTCTATCTTTACCTAAAGCTACAAATTTCTCTTTAAGAGAGGAAGCCTTAGAATGGAAGATTTTCTCTGCTGTTTTTAGGAAACTGGATATTTTAACATGTATACACTCACTGGCTCAGGTGATATTTCATAGAAGGCAATCTGCTAACTCAAAACCCAGCAAAGAGAAACTGTAGTCCTTAAAACCAAGATGGATAGAAATGTTACAGTTTGCACCATTTCATTGTAAAATAACCCAATGGCTCACTCACCTCAGCTGTTTTGCAGATGGACAGAAGGTTGGAGCCACACACCTTGCCAGGAAAAGCATTCCATGGGAGAACACCTAAGTAAGAGACAAATCTCACAAGGTAAGCTTCACAGAGCTTTGGGGTTACCTGAAGAACTTCTTCCATCTTTAATCATCCTGGCTGAAAAGTTGGGTCCTACTAATTATCAGGATTTTCTTTTCTAAAGATTTACTCAAAAAATAGAAGGCGGTATTGAACAGTTGCAAAATTTTCTGTTTGTTATTGAAATGAACTGCTTCTGGTTTCAGAACAGCAGTCAACTAAGAGAGAGCAGTGCAAACAGCCAAGAAAACTCCCACCACTTCCAACAAGTTCCCTTTTCAGGGAAGAAATCTCTCTGGTTTCAGTGGAGAGGGATTAATGAACTAAGATTCAAGCATCCATACTTCTTATTTCTCCCCATAACTACCACCCTCCTTAGCCTAAGAACCAAATATATCATGCTTCTATAGGGAGTAGGAGAGCCAAGCCACCCTAACTCACCATACATTCTGGCATCAGCACAGAGAGTGCCTATACTTGCAGAGGTCTTGCTGGGGGTGGCAATAGACTGGCAGGTGGTCCAGGTGTTGAAGTAAATGTATACAGGCACAGCAGAGCAGGCAAACACCAGGAGCCACACAATGGTCAGGGCATAGGTAATGCCCACAAACTAAAACAATTGACATGGAGTGGTTAGAAATCAGTGTCAGCCTGCAGACATTGAAATGTAAACAAAGAGATCCTGGAATGGCATGTGCCAGACATGAAACCAGATTTCAGGGATCTCCGCCAAATGAAATTAGTAAGTGGGGCGCCTCTGCCAAATGTCATTGGCAGTATTTTATCTACTAGAGAATTGGCCCCAAGTAATAACGGGGAGGGGGAGAATGGGTGGGGGTTGGAGTGAGGAGGACCCCTGGGTTAGAAAGGCTTCGGGAGATTGTTTGGACAGATAAGGTGTGAAGAAATCAAAAGAGATCTTGAAAGAAAGTCGTGCCATTTAAATGCCTTAGGCTGAGCTTAGAAAATGTCCCTTGTCAAAGGACTTTGGATCCCTAGTTATTGAATAAAGCCAATAAAAGATTTCAATTTCCAATCCAAAAACCTTTCTAAGCCAACTGCTAGCCACAAAAGACAACAACACAACCCCCAGATGTTCAGCCCCCAAATGGTCTTTAACTCTAGAGGCTGGAAACCAATGTGTACCTCACTAGAAGCATAATAGCCCTCTGACAGATAAGGCCTTAAATGCAGATCTATACTAGTTCCCTCTGGGACCTTCAACAATGTAGGATCCCAGAATAGTATGGATTCCATCTTGGAGTCAATTACTTAATTTCTATGATCCACCCTTCCTCTCAGATCAGGAACCTACATCTCAATCCACTGAGTAGCATTTTAAATTTTTAGGCAGTCAGATCTACTCTTGCTGTGGTCCCAGCTAGGAGGGGATCAAAAAGGGGATCAAACCAGTAGATGGCTTAGAAATGGTCTGATTGTATGAAGCACCCCACAGAACTCAGGCTTTCCCTTTTGAGATGAAATTTTTCTAGGGACCTTTTGAAAAGTGAGGCTAAGCCAGCTGGGCACCACGTTCTTCCTGACCTTCTCATTTGGCCGTAGCCATCAGGTCCTCACTCAGAAGCCAGGCCCCTAGAGAGGACCCAGCCTTGGGTGGGGATGAGGCCACAGACTCATGCTCAGTTGTCCCCCACCCCTTGTTATTGCCACAAAATCCTGAGGATGATCACCTTGTCGGGATGTCCTAGCCATTTTCCCAAACAATGACACACCCGCTCCAAAGAATGAGCTTGATGTTGGCCTCTGGAACCCCTCCCCTTCTGGCCCCCTGTTACCGTTGCACTCAAGCCCTTGCCGCAGATGGTGGTCTTGTAGTCGCCAAAGATCTGCCTGACTGCGCCAGTGGTGTAGAAGCCCTCGGCCAGCAGGAGGGCCCCATAAAGGAAGAAGAAAGAGGCAGTTCCATAGATGACATACTGGAAAGCATGGATCCTGTGTTAACAGATAACACAAAGCCAGAAAATCTTATGCATGGAGGACCCGGTTCCCTTGCTGCATAAGTCAGTTGGACTCTTGAGTAGGCTCCTAGACAAAGCTAGGGATGCTTTAGGGGAATCACTAGGTTCTTCCTCTAGGCTTCTACCTTGTACTTATTGAAGTAACTGGAGAAGGGAATGACAACCCACTCCAGTATTCTTGCCTGGAGAATCCCATGGACAGAGGAACCTGGTGGGCTACAGTCCACAGGGTCACAAAGAGTTGGGCACAACTGAGCAACTAACACTTTTTGAAGTAAAAGAAGATGCTCCTCCCCCATATTTGGCTTACCCTGTGACCTGAAGAACTGAGGCCCTACTTTACTTGGCCTGACCCTTCAGAGATGCTCCCTCAGAGGAGAGAGGAGAGAGGAGCTAAGTAAGAAGGAAGATGGATGAAGGAAGTAGAGCCTAACTTGCTCTAGAAACAGGAGAGGCTTAGTATTGGGCCAGAGCACACTCAAGTGTTGTGGTGAAACAAGAGCAGCAGCCCCACTCTGTCCAATCAGTGTGCCTCCCGCGAATTCTCTATATGGACCACTGCAGAGGCTCCAACTCAGTCCATGTTAACCCTACCTAGCAGAATTGAGAACATGTGAGAAAAAGCAAGGGCAGGGGTGGGGTGGGTGTGGTTAGGAGTGAGGTGGCAGGCAGGCAGACCTCCTCCCCTGAATGTGGCACTTCCTCTTCATTTAGGGCTTCAGATGTACTGTAGGTGGGATCTGCACACATATCAATGTGTGTATGTAGAATCTAGAAAAAATGGTACAGATGAACCTATTTGCAGGGCAGGAATAGAGACATAAATGTACAGAACAGATGTGTGGACATAAAGTGGGGGGAGGGATGGATAAATTGAGAGATTGGGATTGACATATGTATACACTGTGTGTGTGCTAAGTCGCTTCAGTCGTGTCCAACTCTTTGCAACACTATGGACCATAGCCCGCCAGGCTCCTCTGTCCATGGGGATTCTCTAGGCAAGAATACTGGAGTGGCTGGCCACACCCTCCTCCAGGGGGCCTTCCCAACCCAGGACTTTCCCAACCAAGAACCTTGGCAGGCAGGTTCTTTACCACTAACACCACCTGGGAAGCCCCATATATATATATATATATATATATATATATTCACTTTCACTATATATACACTACCATGCGTAAAATAGATAGCTAGTGGGAAGGTGCTTTATTAGCACAGAGAGCTCACTTTTGTGTTCTATGATGACCTAGATGGGTAGGATGGCAGGGGAGGGTAAGATGGAGGTCCAAGAAGGAGGGGGTATGTGTATACATATAGCTGATTCACTTTTTTGTACAGCAGAAACTAACACAACATTGTAAAGCAACTATATCCCAATAAAAAATGTTTTTTAAAAAAGAAGGAAGACCCAGGAATTCTGTCTGGCTCCACACCAATCCCCTACTAGTCACTAAGGTACTGATGAGTTTCATGTCTCTAAGATAGACAGGATTGGTAGGGGAGAGTAGGTACTTACACATTGATAAGATACTCATAGTCCTGGTAGTTTTTGGAGAAATACGTCTCAATTAGCTTTTCTGTACCAGTGAGTGCTTCATGTCCACAGCCACAGAATAGTGCCACCCCAAAGAAACACAATCCAGTGGCCACCAGGGAAGCAAAGGGGGCCCCTACGAGACATCTCGCACAGCACTCTAACAAGCCTGAAGAAAAAGGAGGGCAAACAGTCAGGGATGTACAATACATAGCTCATCACTCATTTCTCTCTGCCAGCCCAACCAGGCCCTGTGCTCACATGCATGGATGCAGGGTTGGAGGAGGGGTCACCTCAGAGACAAAAAGCAAGAGAGTCTAGAACCTCAGAATTTTGGAATGTGAGACTGACTCCCCCAAACCATATTTTGTTCCATTCTTAAAGATAAATCCTTACCTTAAATTCCCAAAATGTCCATGAGTTTTTGAATAATCAGTATTCAAGTAGGCCACTAGAAATGATGCTCTCATTCCCTCCTTTCTTTTCTTTCTGATTTGTTTGTTTTCACCATTTATCAACTTTTATGGAGTACTTACTGTGTGCCCAGCATTGTGCTAGGTGTCATGTAGAGTGTGAACATATAAAAGACATAGATACTGCCATGGGGACATTTTTGTCTATGGAGGAGAATAAGCTAAGTAGACCTGATATTTTCAACCAACAGTTTCAGGCAGCCTAGTAAATGACTACAAAGGGTAAATGCCCTTCGAATTTCATAGAAATATTGATATTGCCAGACAAGAGTTGACCCTTAAAGAGCATTTCAGGTGGGAAAACTCTGAAATTGCATGTTCCTGGGTATTTCTGAACATTGTATTTGTGGCACAGAATGCTTGATTCTTCTTAGTCTGGATGTCTGGAGAGCAGTCCAGAGAAAGGAGGAAACTGGCAGAGGACAGGAGAGGTTCATGGGAGGATGACTATTATTCACAGTAGTAAACATACAGGCTAAATGATATGGGGACACTTTGCATGGCTGACTTGTCCCCCTATGCTACAGTTTGGCCAATGTCCCCACCCTTAGTCCTACCCTGGAGTTCTGTCAAAACAACTACAAAGAGATGTTATACAAAGCCAACAAAGCATGAACTGTCTTTCTGGCATGACAAAACACACTAGGGCCTGGGAATACAGCTGTCTTAAAATGCTGAGACTCTGAAATTCCCCAGATCTGGTACCCCAGGCCCCATGCAAGTGTTGCTGAGAAACAGGAAGGGCACGTAAGAAGTCACAGGTTCTGAGAGTAGCTGTGTCTGTGTCCCAAGTACAAGTCCTGAGCTCTAAGGTGTCATGTGGAGTGAAACAACAAATGTTTCATCCATCCAGTAGATGATGGAGAAAGGCACCTTCTAGCCTCTTGGCCACAACCCCAAAAGGTTAAAGAAATGAAAATCTTCAGAAAATAAATTATATATACACTAATTTTATCCATCTATTCACATATCATATAGATATGGTATATGAATTATTTTTGTATATATTATATGCATTGTTGCTGTTCAGTCACTGTCGTATTTGACTTTTTGTGACCCCATGGACTGCAGCATGCCAGGCTTCCCTGTCCTTCACTATCTCCCAGAGTTTGCTCAGACTCATGTCCATTGAGTTGATGATGCCATCCAACCATCTCGTCCTCTATCATCTTCTTCTCCTTCTGCCCTTAATGTTTTCCTGCATCAGGGTCTTTTCCAATGAGTCATCTCTACGCATCAAGTGGCCAAAGTATTGGAGCTTCAGCGTCAGTTCTTCCAATGACTATTCAGGGTTGATATACTATATGCATATATAAATTATTTGTGTGCATACACACACACACAAATAAATAGCAAATGTGCCAAGAAGCTGCTATTTTGGAAAAGCATGCTGAAACTCCTTACACAAATAAAATTCATTGTATTCACTTTTAGATTTGGACTTTATCCAAAGCTCATTTTTTTAATGCCAGGGACCAGGGGAATCCTTTGCCTGACTCTCTTAATACTAGTACAGTTTCTTTTTAGCCCTGAGTGCTTGACCATCTGGTGATGTGCCTGAACTATGTCCATGTGAACAGATTCTGAAGGACCAAATTATCTCTATCGTGAGAAAGCTGAGGTAGAGGCATTTGTCTCTGTTCTCAGGGCCACAGTGTGACTGAGTCCTCTGTCCCACTCTCCCCTAACATGATAGCCCTTCCTTGGTGCTCAAAGAGCCTCTTCCTCAATATTCTTGTGTGTCACCCCAGAGATGAGGCATAGAAGCCCAAGCCAAGCAAAATAAGTAGCTAACATTTGAAGCAGAACTGCATTTGCTCCCTTCTCTAAGAACTGAAGGCCTACTGTCAGAAAACTTGGCCTCTGTGGGAAGCAATCAGTTTGTAGCTGCGCTGCTCTAAATGGAGGCAGAGTTTACTTAGTATGAATTGTGCTTGGTAAGAGTGCCTCATTAGATACTGGCACATGGGGTGTGAGTGTGTGTGTGTGTGTTCCCACATGCACACACTTGTGCCAGAGTGGGGGCACATGCATGAATGCAAACATGCACATAAACGCATGTATAAGCCAGAGAGAAAAACAGCACTTGAAATTGATTATTGTTCTCGGGAAACATTCAGATATCAATCTTCCTCTTTCTTTCTTTCTTTTTTTTTTTTTTTTTGATCACGATTTTTTTTCCATTTATTTTATTAGTTGGAGGCTAATTACTTTACAATTTGTAGTGGTTTTTGTCATACATTGACATGAATCAGCCATGGATTTACATGTGTTCCCCATCCTGATTCCCCCCCTCCCACCTCCCTCTCCACCCGATCCCTCTGGGTCTTCCCAGTGCACCAGGCCCAAGCACTTGTCTCATGCATCCAACCTGGGCTGGTGATCTGTTTCACCCTAGATAAAATACATGTTTCGATGTTGTTCTCTCGAAACATCCCACCCTCGCCTTCTCCCATATGGTAACGATAACCCTATATGCCGATCTTCCTCTTTCTTAACAGGTCAAGATACTAGATGCATCTTGTAAGTCAAGAAAAGGAGCTTGGAAATAAACAGTGCGGCCATTTTCCTTCTCTGCCTATCCAAATCTTCCCCACCCCCAAACTCTTAGAATCTTCTAGTAAAGAAGGTCTCTGAAGCCTGGGGGTGGAGGGAGGGGAAGGTGCATGACCCCACTGTTCCCTCTCTCCCCAGCACAGGGTCAGGGCTTGGACAGAACCCTCCATAGCTCCCCTGGACAAAGAAGCCTTGTTTTTTCCCTGAGATCTCAGGAGCCTCATTTGTATTCTGCAGGGGCCTCCAGGCCTGGGGGTGGGAAGGGGGTCAGACCCAGGGAACAATGGAAGAACTGTTTGTTTAGCCCAGAATAAGGAGAACCATCCTCCCTAGCAAGTGACCGTCCTGTGCCCACTGACTCACCCCACCTTTTTTATCCTGGAAAGGGCTAAAATGGTGGTTCAGGTGAGATCAGGAATGAAAAAACTTGAACTCTTGCTAACGAAACAGAATTCCACTCTAAGTTTCAGCTGATGCCCCCTCCAGGGTTGTAAAGATCAGGGGGGAAAGCCTTGTTAGTTTATCTGATCCCTGTATCATCCAAATAATCAGAGAGTATCATATATAGTGTTCTTACTGGGTGATAAAGGGCTCAGCCTTGGGAGCAACTCTGAATCATCCACTGATATTCTTTCTTCTTCAATCCATTTTTCCTCCATTTTCTTAGAGCTCAAATAACTTAGCACCCCTTTTTCTGCTCTACTGCCACTCAAAGCAAGGTACAAGAAAGACCTAGGCTTTAATGAGTCTCTAACATGGAGTTGAAATTAAATGGCCCTGAGTATATCTATCACTCTTCAGCTATAAATAGTTCAACAATATCAGCATAAGATGTCCATCTCTTCACATTGAAATGAAATGTTTGTTCTGGGGGCATTTAAGTTCAGCAGAAGTGAAGAATCTCCACCAGTCAGCCCAAGCAAAAAATCAAATTTTGGATTCCAACTGGGAAAGATTCAGAAGATGCAATAAATTGTGTCTTCAAAGAAGTTTACAATCAAAATATTCTGAGAAAGGTTCATTGGGTTCCCTTTGATTTGGGGATGTGTGAACAATAACCTAAAGCCAAAGGTTCTCCATTTCAGAAGACTTAATGGTTGAAAAGGTACCGGTTTGATTCAGGAAGGCCATGAGGGATTCTGTAGAAGTTCCTTGGCCTCTCAAGAGGCATTCTTACATTTCCAGGCTAAGTATTGACTGCAACATGGTGGAGTTGGCAGAAAAGAACTATATAGCAATAATATTACCCAATGCAACCAAATTGAATTAAACCACTTGACCTTTTCTAAAGATTTTTGTATAGATCATTTTTAAAGTCGTTACTAAATTGGTTATAATATATTGCTTCTATTTTATGTTTTTTTTTGAGATTTTGGCTCTTAGGGATGGGGGAGATCTTAGCTCCCTGATCAAGGATTGAACTTGCACCCCCTGCACTGGAAGGCAAAGTCTTAACCACTGGACTGCCAGGGAAGTCCCTAAACCACCTGACTTTGATGAAAGATCATACAGAAAAATAATGACTTTCCCCAGGGTTTGCCTTTCCATTCATTGGATTCAGTACAATTATTAAGCATATGGCAATAACCTAGACACTGTGGGAAATAAAAGGGAACTATAAGGCCCAGTCCCTTCCTTCAAAGACCTTTCAGTCTTGTTGGGGAGAACAAACATATCGGCAAATCAAAGACCAAAGCTACCTACAATTTAGTGTTTAAATGTGTATAACCAAGCCCTGTGGGCAAAATGTAAGCAAAGGGGAAATATTCTGTGTTGGCTAGATGTATCTGCAAACTCCCAAAACTAATCAATCTGTGATAGAACTTCAAATACTTCTCATTAATGCTCTTCACAGGAATCTGACAAGGATCAACAGGACTGTTGTGACTCTCATCCAGATTTCTGTCTATCCAAGGTACTGGGTTGATCCTGATGCTGTCTCTTTAAGCAGGAGCCAAGGGCTCCCGAGCCCTCCCTCCTTTCCCATGCCCTGGACATGCCTCAAGGACAAGCTCCATGATGGAAATTCAATTTGAATCTGGGAACCCATCAAAGGGAGGAAAGGAAGGTCTTTCATCAAAAGGGATGACAGAAAGAGACCAATTGTGCCTTGCACAAATCCCAGCCTGTCCCTTGAATCCAGCTGACAAAGGGAGAGATAGAAGAACCCTATACAATAGAGCTAAACAACAGGCAGGCTCATTGAGCGAAAAACTGGCCCCATCTCTCTAAGTCTCTAATCTGAGCTACAGTCTTACTCTCCTCCCAGAACCCACCCCTTAACCTCACCCCATGAACAGAGGCTCACTTGATCAGGACCTATCGCAGTTGACAGGGCCAAGATGCTAGAGCAGCCGTGACTGGTACCAGGAATGGATGGGGATGAATGGGTGGGTTCTAGGAATAAAACAACAATCATCAGGAGGTGCCAGAGACAAAGACTTTTGCTTATGGCTTTATCCAGATCAGACAAAGCCTTGCTTATAATCTTGTCTTTCCTACATAAAATCATCACTTATACCATGTTCATGTGCTGGAAAGGGGCTCTGTAGCCACTGGGGCATGAAAATCCAAGCTTGCTAGATAGTCAAGTCATGCAGACATAATTAAATAAAAATGAAGCTCAGCCTCCTCTTTGAAAAGATATTATTATTACCATGGAAACAGCATCTGGACCACTTTGTTTCCTATATTCCCTACTCCTCCCCCAAACACACACACTCACACATGCACACATGCATGGGTGCATACATGCATTGATGTATGCCAACTTGTACCCAAACATTGGGAGGCTGGGGTGGAGACTGGATTGTTAAACTCTATCCCTGACATGTTGTCCTCACTTTGCCCACTTCTGGGAAAATGAAAGAGAAGCAACTGGTACTAAGCTGAGAGACAACAGTTTCCATACTTCATTCCTTAGCCCAGTCTCCCACCAATTCCTCCTCTTCCCTTGGTTGCAGTGTGAAGCTGTTCTAGGGAACCTTGTTCTCTTCCTTGGGATGTCACTGACTCCTTTCCAGAGCCCGGCCTGGCAGAAAGCTCAGAGGCCAGTGCAGAGCTGAGTGATCACCTTTAAGACCATTTTAAAATAACCAAGGGGTTTTCAATGAGAATTTGACACTGGGCAGGCCCTGACAGTGGGAAGGGAAGGGAAAGCTACTCTGTTCACCTGCCAAGGCTGCTGTTATCTTTCCCAATCAGTTTACTGCCCTAACTTGATGTTTTCTGGACCTGAAGTTCTGTGGGCAAGGAGGGCATTTCTACTGTTGCTTTCTTTCAACACCAAGAACCCTGGGGACGGTTTTCAAGGCTTCAAGGTAACACACAACAAGGGAAAAAGATGCCATTGGCATCTGCTTTCATGGATTTGGAGACTGTATTTTCCCTCCTATCCATTTCTCAAGGGTTTCTTGGGTCTATTTACTATTCAGAGAGATTTGAGAGCATAGTTCTAGTTGTCAGGTTGTTGAGTAAATTTCTGGCTTTCCTAGCAGAAAGCCAGGGCAAAAGGCCCTTGAATCAGAGCAGACCTTTTAATCTCCCTGGTTCTCCTCTGGCTCTGCTGGGCCGAGGTAAGGAGTGGGGTGGGGAAGGGTACATATGATCATTTTAGTCAGTGTCCCTAGGAAAAGTAAGTGAAAGTTCTGGTTTTCATCTGCTTTCTTTTTAGCTCCTGGCACTCTTGCAGCCTTCTTGCCATCATGATGGGATTCAGTTAGTCTTCAAGCATTTAGTAAAAACCTGGACCCCTGCTTTGCCTCCACACTTTTTGCCTGGGCTGCACTCACACTGTGAGCCAGCCAAAACTACACTGCTCAGCAAACAGCCACCTTTGGAGGGAAGCATCATAGTCTGGTTACCAGGGTAACAGCCACTGTTCTCAGACATCAGGCTTTGCAAGAGCCAATATTTTGCTGTTCGGTAATGGCATTGTGTTACTAAGCAGAGAATAATCAGCTACTGCTCTTTGGCTCTTTTCCAGTTCCATTGTTATCCAAAACACTCATTTGGAACATCCCTCTCCCAAGTTGATGTCCTCCCAAGTCAGGACAAGGTTTAGTGAACTCTCATGTCCCTTGTAAACCTTTTGTGTGAACACTACAGAATTCCCTGTTCCTCCTCATTTCCGACCCTACTTGATTCTCCGTGGTGGAGGTAGTGAGCTTCCTATTCCTGGGGATGATTAAGAAGAAGCTGTAGGAACATTTGAGAAGGGAATCCTGCACTGAGAATTAGCTCAGACAGCTTCTAAAGTTCCTTCCAGTCCAATCCAAGATTCTATGATATAATCTGTCCAGTGCAATAGTTAAACAGCAACACACTCCCTGTCGGAAGCAGTAGCAGTCCAGTACCTTGCTAGAGATGGTCTATTACTTAAAAAGCATTTGAAATATCAATACTTTGCTATTGCATAACTGAGAACATAATGGCTACTCTATCATGTGCACCTAGCCCAAGTATGGCTCACCCTCAGATTAAGAGATCCCATACACAGCTTCGACTGTTCCCTCATCTGCAATAATCTTCCCTGGAGGAAATCATCTAGCCTCTGTAACAGGAAACTGTCCCTACGGTCACCTGATTTTTCCTGCCTTTTCCTCAGGGCTTTTACTCCCTAAGGAAGTAGTATTCAGCATCCTTCTTTACTCCCTCTCTGTTTTTGATTCACAACCTACCCAATCAGCTGCCTTGACTTCAGGTAAGGTTCTTGACATTATCTAGGACAGGAACTGAGTTCTTGCAATATTCACCTCTCATTTGGCCCCACTCGACTGGACAATTCTTACCCAAGTGCACAAAGTACATGCAAAGAAACTCAATCACTTCAGGAAGAATAAGAGACAGCCTGTACATGCATCATTGTATAATAATTAGTATTATTATTATTTACAGCTGTTATAGAGTTTGCCCATTTTCAAAGGACTCCCACATATTATTTTTTATTTTTATAACCCTGAAAGTAGACAAAGCAATTATCATTATCCCTATTTTCCAGATGATGAAGTAATAATTCATAGCAACCTACCCAATGTCACCAAGTTCATAAGTAGCAGATCTGGGATTCGAACCTCGTTATGTTCACTTCTAGTCCAGTGCTCGTGCCTTCTTAATTATCCTGCCTGAATACATGCCTCAAGAGCTCTCTCAGTGTTTCAGGATGAAACAACTTAAAAACTGACACTAGCCTAATATAATTGAAAACCCATCTCCGTAGATGTTTTTGGAATCTTCTGGGTAATACATTTGATGGTGAATACACAGGACAGTTGATTCTCATTTCATTTAGGACACATTCAAGCTGTTGCTCTTGTTTTGCCAAATGTGAGCAATGTCTACATGTTTCTGTGGCCTCCTGTATGAACAAAAATTCTTGTGCTCTGTACATCTTGCACTCAGTGAACACTACAAGAGACCAGACCATGTAGCTTCTCTCTACAGAGATGCCCTTAGGACTCAACCAAGTCAGCAAAAGCCCTAAGGTCCCAGTAGCCTCCTTGTTACAGCAGGGATTTAGAATCTGAGTCATGCCCTCAGGAAGGCTAAGTCTGTAATATTTGCTAGATATGGTCACCCATATGTGTGCATGTGTGTGCACACACACACAGCCCTACCCATATCTCTTCCTTATGGTAAAGCCATTAAGGATTTTATTTTCATTTCCTGAACTTGAGATCGGCCTCCTCAGCCATGGCCAAACCTGAATCCATGTCACCCAATTTCATTCTGATGCCCCACGGGGCCCAAATTTTGTTTCAAGCAAGCAGTCATTTGTACAGTTGAGAGCCAGCCAACATTAGTTGCCTACAGCAGAACCAAGGATGTCAGCTGACCAGGCCATTACCAGTACATGGGGACCAGGGGAAAAGAGAAGGCAGAGGGACGTAAGCGGGTAGGAGGACACATGACCACATCCAGCCCTCCAGACACTCTCTCCAAGGACCTGTGGGACTCTCCATGTGCTGCTGGAGTTCTTTGGCAATAAAGCATCATTATCAGTACAGCAAAGAAGGAGTTAATCTAATTGCGTGCTAAGGAATGAAAAAGAAAACAAGTGCCAGAACACAATTCATTTCAACCATTAAAAACTCCAAACTCCAAAGTTCTTGCAAATTCCTATGCTCTGGCTTGAATCTTCCAATCTAAAGTTTTTGAAACTCACCCATGTCTTTGGGACTCTGACTCCAATGGTAGCCGGCTGGCTAGTCTGTTTGTTCAGCTGGAAGGATCCTGGTCTCTCCAGTCTCCTTCTTCGGTCCTTTACTTTTTCTCTCTGAGTATCTTTGTCCTCTTCTCCTGCAATGAAAAGGGCTTTCTGATTGACAGCCAACCCCCTTAAAGGGACAGGCCCACTTTCCTCCTCCTCTCCTCCTCCCCTTCTCCTCCCCTTGTCCCCACCTCCTCAGGATACTCCCTTCTCTAAGACCTCCGTCTTCTCTTTCTGCTTTTCAGTGCCAATTGTCTCTTTTTCTTTTTTTCTTCTCCCCCCACCCCCCACCAAGGCTTGCCTATGTGGAATTTCACTTTGCTGCAGAGACATCTGGAAATGTGGTTTGGGGGTGGAAATAAAAGAAAAAGGTCCTGCAAGCCTCCAACTGATCCTTAGGTCTATTTTGGTATGAGATGATGTGGCAGCATAAGTGTTGGAGGCCATGAAGGTGGTAGCCCTGGTGAGGCAGTCAGGGTCAAAACCCTAGATGTGATCTCCTAGTCTTTCTAACTCTGCCTCAACACCACCCCTCATGCCTAACTGTTCTTGACCCTATCCACCTTTACCCTCCCCCTCCACTCTAGCAAATAAGCGCTTCTCCCAACTCCTCCCATTCCAGTTTTAGAAACACAATAGAGAAAAAAAAATGTCTTTTAAAAATAATTTCCTCCAAATCCTTCTTGGTTTCAACTGAATGAGGACAAAACACAAGCTGTTGATTCCTCGAACAGATTTTGACCAAGCTGGAGAAAGCTAGAATTGTAATCATTTTATAGACAGGATAACGGAGACCCAGGGAGGGGGCAAGAAGACATGCTGTGCAGGTTCACAGAACAGGCTAAAGAAAAGGTGAGAGCTGGGGATGTGGGTGATTTCCATGGAAGGTAACTGACTCACAGAAGAACACAATCTGGGCATTAGGTAGCAATACCCCACCCTCAGAATAGAGAGTCATGAGAGAGCTGTATCCAGGGTGATGAGAGGCAAGGAGTGGGTGGAGGTAAAGCCATGGTTGTCAGTGAGGGTGGAGGGAAGGGGAAATAAATATGGTCCTTGCCTCAGAGAAAGATGCATGAATAATAGCCAAATCAAGGAAATAATAATATAAAAAACCTAGTAATAATTATTTCTAAAGACTGTGAAGGTATTTGAGTGCCCAGGACTAGGTGGGATTCGCGTATGGAAGTTTTCTAAAAAAACTGAATCTTAACCAGTATCTATCAAACTGCTTGCTTGTGTTCCCTAGCCCTTCAGGAGCCTCAGAGAGACACAACTCTCTTTGACTTTGAGGTCTGCATCCTCCCATGGATGGCCTTTGAGGAAACTGGTTGACATATAAGTGGAGGATTACCCTACAACTCCAGGGAAGTAAGGTATGCCCTCCCTTCCTAATTTTCCCCATGGTTTTGCCTCGGGGTAAGAAAGAAGAGGAAGGAGGTATTGAGCAGATCCTAGATCTTTCTATAAGGGGAGAGAGGCAAAATTGTGTCTTACAGTTTTCTCTTTGAATTGAGACCTTGGTCATGTTTCTGGCTTGGGCTCTGCTGTTAGGAAATGGGTGAGTCTTCTGTAGATGCCCCTGTGGGTACCCCAGGTTCCTGAGTCCTGCCATAGTTGAGCAGAGGATCTAGAACTTTAAAGCCTCTGCTCTTATACCAGCCCCAAGGAGAAAGGATCCCTGTAAATGCTGCTCCTTTGGCAGAACCATATAATAGTGGTTTTCCAGAGCAGGCCAGACTACGGCCATACGACTGATGGCAGCCAGTCCCAGGATCTCTGACCTCACCAGCCCTGTTATCCAGCCATGGACTCTGCCTGCTGTGGGACTGTACCAACAATTAACTTCTGGATGGTTGTTGTCAAGAGAATGGCTCTGGAGGAGAGGGAGAACCAAAAGCAAGAAGTCACCAAATGTGTGCCCTTTGCTTCTCAGATGGCAGGAGCTGAGCCCAAACTTCAAGGCCTCTTATTGATATGATGAAGGAGATGGTTTTTCACAGCTTGAATAGGTGAGACACTTCTACACCCAAGAGAAATCACTCAGCCTGGGTGTCTCACAAATCTGTCCCTGGACTCCTACCAGCAGCCCTGGGGACTGCTACGCTATTGGGAAGAAAAGATGTGCTCCTGATAAACTCACAGAGACCAATTTTTCAGCTACATTCCCTTTAATACACATTTCTCTTCTTTCCTTCAACTCTCTTGCCTCACTATTCATTTTGTCTTCTCCTCAGGTCTCAATCTCTCAGTGTCTGTTTTTCCAGCTCTGTCACTGCTTCTCTCTGTCTCTTTCGCTCACCACACTCCTTGATGGAGCATGTCTTTCTGTGTCTCCCTTGTTCTTATGCCTGGGATGGTAAAGGGGCTCAGCCGGGTGACTGTGTCATGCTCACTGTTCCCAGTGCCTTAAGGTTCCCAGCTCTCCAGGATCTAGTATGCCACAGTGGCTCTGTAGGGCCTGACACTACCTCAGCTGCCACTCACCACTCTTCTCCTGAGTCCTTCCCACAGCTCTTATAGGGTTTTCTCCCTCCGTCCCCAAGTGGGCTTTTTTTTTTTTTAATTTATCCAACTCCACATATTTCTGTGATTCTGTTTCCAGTGGTTCTACAGGCAAAATGTTCTCCAGAGTCCAGCCAGATCCCTGGCAGTGCCCAGGGATTCCCCTAGAGGGCAATACCAGTCTTCTTGGTGGTAGCCTGCTGCCTGCACTGGGTGCCTGTGGGAACAATATAGGATTGTATGAAACTCATAAACAGTTTGCTTCATGCACTTCTGATGGTACCTCCAAAGATCTGGGCCTCCTTGATCATCACTTGCTTTAGTCATGCAGCTTTCTTGCAAATAACTCCAAATGCTTAGATAAAACATCCCCCCTCCGCTGTGTGATCACACAGTACCAGATTCTTGAAAGCCATGAGGCAAGAGGGTTCTCTTTTCTCCATTATACAAACCAAACTCTGAAATTCAGAGAAGTCCAGTGAATTTCTCCCAGGAAAGTAAATAAGTGCTCAAGTACCTGATCTGGTGAGCCACTTCTCCGTGTCCACATAAAAGATCATAAAGGGGAACAGAGAAGGCACAGTATCAGTGAAAGCTTGAGCTCACCTACTAACACTGGGGCTTCTGGAGCTGAGGTTTTGCTTCTCCCCAAGATAATGACTTCCCAGACCAAATTTTAAAAGGTAAGTGGCTTATTCTTACAGCTTTTCTGGCCCTGGCACCAAGACTGCTTGGCAGGCAATATATTCTATGCACTTGTGGCTGGGCTTCCCTGGTGGCTCAGCAATAAAGGATTCACCTTTCTCCTGCAGGAGATGCAGGTTCGATCCCTGGATCAGGAAGATCCCCTGGTAAACGAAATGGCAACCCACTCCAGTATTCTTGCCTGGGAAATTCCATGGACAGAGGAGCCTGGCAGGCTACAGTCCATGGGGTCGTAAAGAGCCGGACACGACTGAGTGACTAAACAACAACAAAAGCACCTGCGACTAGAACTTTCCAAACCCAACTTCATGCCAATTGGCTTGACCTTGCCTTTCTGGCCAAGAGAACTGAGGGCCAGAGATGTCATGTACGTTGAGCTGGCATGGAGTGGGAAGAAATGGGGGGTGGTGAGCTGGATATGCATTTGTGAGTGGGGAGATGCCCATGGCTTAGGATACAGTGAAGGGTAGTCTGGAAGCCAGAACAGTCAGATGAATAAACTCAGGAAATGAGGGTCTGGGGAGCATCAAACAGCTACTAGCGACATGTAGAAATCAGTTGTCCACATAATCCACCTTCACAAACATGAAAATTCACCCAGTCTTGGCACAGTGGTCCCTGCAGAGTGCTGTACGTTTGATACAATCTCTGAGTGCAACAGAAACACTATTACTATCCTTGGCTGTCAGATACTCACCTAACTTCTCAGGATGAATGTTATTTGTTACATTTTGCTGATGGGGTACAGACACAGCTTTCCCAATGCCACCCAGGAAGCAAGGGACAGAGCCATTTATAGAGAATGCCTCTCCAAACTCTGATAGCCTTAGAAGTTGCTTGGAAAATTGTTTTGCTCCAAAAAGATGTCTGCACGGAAAGCCTCTGGCCTGAATAAGAACAGCCAGGGGTAACATGGACAGGTTTCTGGCTGCTATGGCTGGAGTTTCCAACCCTTTGTACTTCTCAGGCTAAGCAGAGGGCCCACGTTAGAACTCCAGGCAGGGCAAGTTACATGAACCTTATAGATCAGTGGGATTCAAAATCAATCACTGGGGATTAGTTAATACTAAGAACTTTCTTATACTTGTTAGGTGTGATAATAGCATGGTTGTTATTTAGTCGCTCAGCCATGTCCAACTCTTTGTGACTGCATGGACTGTAGCCCGCCAGGCTCCTTGGTCCATGGGGATTCTCCAGGCAAGAATACTGGAGTGGGTTGCCATGCCCTCCTCCGGGAAATCATTCTGACCCAGGGATTGAACTCATGCCTCCTGCATTGCGGGTGGATTCTTTACCACTGAGCCACCAGGGAAGCCCCTAATAACATGATAATTATGTTTTGGGAAAGAATCTTTTAGCAGTTAGAGATGCATAGCCAGATACTTACAGGTGAAATGTCATGATGCTTGGGATTGTTTTCCTCCCCGACAAAATCATAGTTAGATGAAATAACATTGGCTAAATGCTGAAAACTACTGAAGCTGGGTGATGGGGACATGGAGGTTCATTATACTATTTTCTCTACTTTATGTATGGTTAAACTTGAGGTCAGAAAAGAGGAGTCATTATGGTTAAGATTGAAACCAACTCAGGAAAAAAAAAAGAAAGAGCACATTTTAAAGAGAGATCTCTGCTATTCCTGGGAGGATTCACATAACCTGATAAGAGTAAGAGGGAGACTTTTCACTCTGCACTCTTATGTGATGGGAATTTGCACAATCAGCCTTTGGTATCCTCGGGTTCACAACCTTGGATTCAACCACTGTGAATGGTTGGATACATGGGTGTGGAAACAGTGGATTCTAGGGGCTGAGGGTTGATTGTGGGTCTGGGGCATTCACAGATTTCGGTATCTGTGCGGTTCCTAGAACCAGTCACCTGCAAATACCAAGGGACAATTTTAATTATATGCATGCCTTAGTGTTTCTATTGAAAATCTCATTTGAAATGTGCTTCAGGCAGATTGAGGGACAGCAGCCTGCAGGCCCCTTGAGTCTGCTCCATTGATGCTAGGAGATCACAAGAGAGAAGCCCTTACCATGACAAGTTGGCCAGCCCCCACTGCCCCCCACACACCCAAGCTGCCTGTGTTTCCAAAACACTGACCTATTCCGAAACACGGGCTGCCTCCAGCCGCAGGAGAGGACCCCCAGGAACCCCTTCTGAGACACAGTTGGAGGAGAGAGAAGGACTGCTCTTGCTTGTTCCCCATGGGAAGAGAAGACATGAGCCCTTGAATGAGAGAAAGTTCCTCAGGCCAAGAGGCTACTCCCTCACCTTCCAGAAGAACAAGGCCCTTCCTTGCCTCTCTTCTGGCCCTGAGAACAGTGAGGCCTATGCCTGCCGTGGAAGCCACCCCCTCAGGCAGATTCTCGGGCTTCCTCCTTTCAAAGTTGCTGCCCAGGATGCCAGAAATATGATTCTGCCCCCTCCATCATCATCAACAAAGTTGACTGCCCCTTCAGAGAAGCCAGGCCAAGCCCTTCAGCCCCGGCTACTTGGCTGGTTCAAAGGAGTCAACACCACCTGTAACAACAGAGGTGGGCTATACCAGCACCTCAACCCAAAGCCTCACTCCTATGGAGCACATAGTCCACCCTCGAGGCTGGGATGCCTTCCTTAAGGAACTGTGCCAGCATCCAGGATGGAGAGGAAGGGGAGCCTCAGTTATCCCTGCTAAGAACATACTCTGCAAAGAGTGAAAGTGTTAGGCACTCAGTTCTGTCCGACTCTTTGCGACCCCATGCACTGTAGCCCACCAGGCTCCTCTGTCCCTAGGATTCTCCAGGCAAGAATACTGGAGTGGGTTGCCATGCCCTCCTCCAGGGGATCTTCCTGACCCAGGGATCCAACTGGGGTCTCCTGCATTGCAGGCAGCTTCTTTACTGTCTGAGCCACCAGGGATCTGTGCTTCCTACATACTTCAGGAAAGCACAGATCATGGGGCCAGAACTTAGAGAAGATGCCTCACACAGGGAGACCCGCCTGCCTCAGCTGAGGCTTGTTTCCACCTCCTCCTCCCCATCCCTGGCTGAGCCTGGGCAGCTGCTCTCCCCACCAGCATGGGCTCCTCCTGCCACTGAGTAGCACGTGGCAGGCGCTGGGCCATGGGGAGCCCCCACCCCCCAACCACTCTCCCACTCCCCAACTTAGGAACTCCATTGCTGTGGATTTCCTGTGACAACTGGGAGGGCCCAGGAGCACAGGGCCCTGGAGCTGAGGCTGTGCGCAGGCTCTGTGGAGCTGCTGCCCCTCCCCCAGTCCCCAAAGCAGGGAGGGTTTTTTTTAAATTTATTTATTTTTAGTGAAGTCGCTCAGTTGTGTCCGACTCTTTGCGACCCCATGTACTGAAGACTACCAGGCTCCTCCATCCACGGAATTTTCCAAGCAAGAGTACTGGAGTGGGTTGCCATTTCCTTGTGCTGGTTTCTGCCCTACATCAACATGAATAAGCCATAGGCATGCGTGCATCCCCAGCAGGGAGGGGTTAATGCACTCCTCCATCCTGGCTTGCCCCTTCCTAGGCTGTAGAAACCCTAGCCCTTGGAGGGAACCGGGTTCTTTTTTTAAGTACAGTTAGTACAAAACCATAAAGTCTAAGAAGCAATTTCCCTAGAGGACCCTCCAAAGAGGGTTTTACATGCTCCTTGGGTTATCCTTGAAAATCCTTCAAATTTTCTGAAATGCTGCAATTATTTCCACAGGCTGAATCCAGCAGTTCTTAGAAGAGTTTCAAAGGATAGAGTGGCAGCAGCTTCCCTTAGCCTCTGCTTCCTCCCTGCAGCACAAACCTTCAGGAAGGAAAGCAAATCCTCCCTGGTTTGTCCTCTCTACCCTGGCTATACTGCAGCTGCCCAGCCACAGAAGCTCTGTTCAATGCTCAGCCCACGGAGACACCCTCCAAGGAGCTGGCTTAGAAAGCACCACTGAGCCTAGGTTACAAGCCTAGAGAGCCAGCCAATAGGGCTCTTCATTCGGGGGCAAGAGCTCCCCAGCTGTCCTAAAATTTCCTCTAAAAAGGATCATGAAATTAGCGGGGGGATGCTGGGGGTGGGCCGGCTGTCCCAATTAAATCTCAATTTGGAGAACGTGGCTAGTCCTGGGAGTAGCCATCCTCTCTATGTTAATAACTAAACAAGAAGAAAGTTAATAGAATTGCAGCATGAAGGACTTTAGCAAGATACCAAGGAGGCCTTCCAGATGATTGGAGCTTTCTAATCATAGACAGCTGATTAATAACATAGACTCTGAAGTCAGACACACCTGGGCTTTAGTAGCAGCTCCCCTAAATACCAGTTCTATGACTTTGGGCAATTCAACCTCTCATGGGTTTCCAATTTTTCATTTCAAAAAGGTACAATAATAATAGTGAGTTATTGAGACGATTACACAAGATAATGAACATCAAATAATTACCACAGTGCCTATGCTAAGGTGTAATAATAACAATAATAACCAGGAGAGGTGGCAGATTATTTTCGGAAGTGTTTAATAAGCATTAAGCAAACAAAGTCTGAACTTAAATGATCTCTAGAACCAACACCTTTCAGATCCAGGATTCCTAGACTTCCCTGGAAACTGTTCATCTTTTAAATGGACTTAAGGAACTATGCTGAGAAGAAATATTGAGATTCACTCAACAATTCAGCCACATGCTCCCGTACATATGATCCTCACCAGGATGGCCAACTGTCTTCATTTGCCAAAAAGCAAGCGTTTTCCCAATATGTGGAAATTTCCATGCTAACCTTGGGTAAACCCCAGGCAAACCGAGACAAGTTAGTCAACCTACATCAGCACTCGCACCCATGCATGGCCATAAGCATGATCCTTGAAGCAGTTCCCTCAAAGGCTGTGCAAAAGAGCCTGTGTCAATTTCCCAATGCTGAAGCTGCTGAATAGGAAATTCCAAAAGCTCCCCACCCTACTTTCCTCTACTGTCTAACATATCATGTCCAGGCAAGTAAGCTTGCCAGGTAAAATACTCGATGCCTAGTTAAATTTGAATTTCAGATAAACCACAAAAAAATGTTTAGGGTAAGTATGTTCCAATTACTGTTTGGGATATACTTATACTAAAGAATGTGTTTACTGTTTATCTATTGGAAAGTCAGATTTAACTGGGTGTCCTATATTTTTGTTTGCTAATTCTGGCAACCCTATAAACCAGGGCAATTTTCCATGGCAAGTCAAGCTGGCTTCTGAGGAGGGAGCCAGGGAACTTGCTAGGGAGACCTCAAAAAAGAAATCACAGTTCCCTATGGACACACCTTCTACTCTGCATTTTGGCCTCCAATTCCTTCATCTTGTG
This sequence comes from Cervus canadensis, assembly GCF_019320065.1. Lineage (NCBI taxonomy): Eukaryota > Metazoa > Chordata > Mammalia > Artiodactyla > Cervidae > Cervus > Cervus canadensis. The sequence continues at coordinate 144,123,219 of NC_057419.1, read as the reverse complement.
AGCCTTACTAGACCCCCTGAGCCATGCCTGGTGCTAGGGAAGATCATCTGGGGCAAGGCTAGATGTGATGGATCCTGAGATGGGCTGCACAGTGCAGGGATTAGGGGTTTAGATTCACATCACACCTCAGCTTAGGACAGAGCACAATAATAATAATAGTGTTTGTTGTCAGTACTTAAGGCCTAACCTTTCTCCTGTTGATCTCTCTTCTCTCCTGTATCCTGGGGAATACAGAGTAATGGGAGGATTTCTGGACACAGGCCTTGCCTGAGGGGATTTACAGGCTCATCTGGAAAACATATTAGAGATATTAACCAAATGGAGACTCAGACACAAATAACAGTGAGCATCTACCTATGCTTGGCCTGCCTTATGTGTGCACAGAAGCCGTTATCAACAGAGGATTGGTCTGTCCTTTCAAACTCAGATAAAACTGGCTCCAGCTCCCATACCACCCTTTATCAGGAAAGCCCAGTGTCTTCCCTAAGATTTCTGTGAATTCTAAGGGAGCTCAAAATCCCATGACCAATTCTGGTTCTGAATTTGGGCTCCTAATGAACTTTGATTCACCCCCGGTTCATCTTCCATAGCAACTCCTTGCTTTCTATTTTTTGTCACAGCAGATTGGGAATGCTGTTTTTCTTTCTGGATTTCTGTGAAAAACCACTCACATAAAGGATTTGTACAAGTAACCAAATTTATCAAGGTTGGGTAGATGGATGGGACATAGAGTGATACAAACAATTAAAAAGTGATAACTAGACATTCTTGTATTTAAAAGTCCTTGACTACATTGCTACTTGGAATGTCTTTGCAAATTCCATCCTCCTGCTTATGCATCCACTCTCCTTCCTTTCTCCCTTCTCTCACTTCCTCTTTTTTCTTCTCTCCCACTTCCAAATATTTATTCATGTTTATTTCTTACAAAGAGCAATTTAGCTACATATGTGTTGTCTTCCAGTCCTTTCCATCAGTTTCTCCTTCCCCGAAACTGACATATCCAAGTATTCTCCTTACAAAGGACTATACCTTTCTTAAGAGGAAACTTGATGTTAACTAATATATCACCCTACTCCTCTTGCACGAAAGTAATCACTGTTAATCTCACAGCACATAAGTTAGGGTTGTTACACCCATTTTACAGGCTTCCCAAGTGGCTCAGGGGTAAAGAATCCACCTATAATGCAGGAGTCACAGGAGACCCAAGTTAGATCCCTGGGGCAGGAAGATCCCCTGGAGGAGGAAATGGCAATCCACTCCAGTATTCTTGCCTGGGAAATCCCATGGACAGAGGAGCCTGGCGAGCTACAGTCCATGGGGTCTCAAAAAGTCAGACAGGACTGAAGTGACTGAGCACACACACACCCATTTTACACATGAGCAAACTGAGGTGTCTAAAGCCCACAGCTGGCACAGGAAGAGCTAGGATTCAAATGCAGTTCTTCTATGTCCAAGTCTGGTGTTCTTTCCATTACCCATGGGGATTGCTGTAGACAGAAAATATCAGAAAGAGCTAAATTGTACACTACAAACTATTAGAGAATGTGTCAGAGATGGGGGTTGGAGAAATTACTCTCAGGTGAAAATGGCCCACTGGAAAATAACCCACTGAAGCCTATAAGCCTCTGCCTCAGGCCAGCTCCAGAGGCAGCAAAGTGGTGCTGTCTACAAGAAAATCAGTTTACACAGATTCACTAGGCAACTGGATCACTGAGTTGTTTAGCCTAGGAACCACTTCAGACACGACCTAGCTATCACATTTTTGGTTTTTGTTTGTTTGTTTGTCTGTGAGTAGGGCACTGTTTGTTTGTTTTGTTTTGTTGGTTTTTTCCTTTTTTTTTTTTTTTTTAGGCAACCACGTGGTCTGTGGCAATCCAGCTCCCCAACCAGGGATCAAAAGGCGACACCTTACTGTCCCACAAGGTATGCATTTTCCCTGGAGGCAAAGAGCAGTAAGTCCAACTTGTTCAACTCCAGGTGTGCTCCTGGTGATCTTTGGCTGGGAGGACACCAATAGAAATGGGGGTTCACCAATACTCAGCTGAGGGCTGCCTTGGGCCCAGATCTACCACTTAGTAATAGTTACTGCATCTGAGACTCCTGTTTACCTGTTTGAGGTGCCAGCCTACCCATATCTGGGAGGTAAGTTTGTGCTGAATTGTGCTCTGATAGTTCATTGAAGTCTTTCAGCTTTGGGTTTGTTTTGCTTTTCCAGGCATGAGATCCCTTGGGATATTTTTGGTTATCTGTTCAGATTTGTATTGTTCCCTGGTAAAATTGTTTTCTTGCCTTCTAACAGATGCTCCTACTTGTCTGCTCGTCTAAGTGTCTTAGCGTTGTTTGTTTACAAGAGGAAAAATCTGTGGGGAGAGGATGGCACAAATTCAATGAACTTGTCCTTGATCTGGCTCCAGGGACTGAGAAGTTCAGGTCTCCTCAGACCAGTGTCCTTCTGACAAACTTAATCTCAGTTTATCATTTCAAAGGGTTTCCCCTGTGGCTCATTGGTAAACTTAGAAAGATGGTAACGATAACCCTATATGCGAAACAGAAAAAGAGACACAGAAATACAGAACAGACTTTTGAACTCTGTGGGAGAAGGTGAGGGTGGGATGTTTCAAAAGAACAGCATGTATACTATCTATGGTGAAACAGATCACCAGCCCAGGTGGGATGCATGAGACAAGTGCTCCGGCCTGGTGCACTGGGAAGACCCAGAGGAATCGGGTGGAGAGGGAGATGGGAGGGGGGATCGGGATGGGGAATAAGTGTAAATCTATGGCTGATTCATATCAATGTATGACAAAACCCACTGAAATGTTGTGAAGTAATTAGCCTCCAACTAATAAAAAAATTAAAAAAAAAGAAAAAAGAATCCACCTGCAATGCAGGAGACAGCAGAAGCAGGTTCGATCCCTGGGTCAGGAAGATCCCCGGAGTAGGAAATGGCAACCCACTCCAGTATTCTTCCCATGAAAATCCCATGGACAGAGGAGCCTGGAGGGCTACCGTCAATGGGGTCACAAAGAGTCAGACACAGCTGAAACGACTGAGCCCACACACACACTGTTTCAAAGCATTATAAAGGTTTCTCAATCTTGTCTTTGGGTCCCTGAGATCTGCTTTCTTCAGTTTCATCTACCCAGTATCAGGGGCTTTCGTCTGGCCCCTCACTGGTAGTGATTGGCCTTTGGCCAAACTCTGAATGCATGAAGTTCACCGCCACCATCTTTATAGACTGTTGAGCTCTCATAGGGTTTTCTAAAAATATACCTCTTCCAGGCTCAAGACCTGCTTCCTTCATGCTTTCTCCCCATAACGCTAATTTGTACACTTAGCCCCCTAACGGGCACAATTTCACCAGGGATGATTTAAAACTGGTCTCTTTGGGGAGTTTTGGACATGAAGAGGAGAGGTTCTTTAGAGCAAAAAGCAAAAGAAACTCTCAGGAGGAGAATGTCTCCTTTGTCTAAAAGAGAGAATAGTTTGTTTAATGTAGGAAGTATCACCTCTTCAGTTTCCATATTTGGAAGATTAAAAAATGCTGGCTTTTAAATTATACAGTTTTATAAACTTATCCAGAGCCCATGTTATGTCAAAACCAGCTACAAGCCACTCTTTTTGTATGTGTATACCTCAGAATCTGTATTTCTATATGTGAACTTTCTACCTTTTTCTTGCAGAGGAATCATAACTAATACTTTATGGTTGATAATTATACATTTGACTGTAGCTGACCCTCTCATTTTTATTTTTTCTGTTCCTCTCTCTCTCTCTTTCCTGTTTGGTGAAACTTGAACTATTAAATTATCACAAAACAATTTAGTTGTTTCACATATACCATAAGAATATTTAGTCCAAATAAACTTAGATTTGTCTAAAAGAAAATTTTAATGTATTAAACCATGTTACTTTTTGTGTGCACTGAAAAGTTTAATTGCCTTGTTGCTATAGTTTATAAGAAAATAAGAAGACACTTTAGTCTCAAAATAAAAGAAGAATTTTGGTATGACTTTATATCCTTAGCACACCATCTTGATTTATTCAAAGCCAGGTTTAAATGTCTCATAACTAAACTTTCTACATTTTCTACATTGTTTTTATAAGTTAAATAAGTGAGTATTGTTTCCATAACTTGTTTAAATTAAAATTATATGTATAAAATTGTATTCAACTAAACAGAATGAAAATAATAGGTATCTTTTCAAAACTTTAATTTTATGAAATTCTTAAAAAGCTGTATATTGTAAGAATTCAGTGTCTTAGCTAAATTGTAGTTCCAGATTTTTAGCTAATTTTAAAACCTTAGACTTGGGTTCATTGTAAATAATCTTTGGATGTCTGGACAGTTCCAAAATGAAAAATAAATAAATAAATAAACCAGATACAAATATAGTTATATTCTTATTTTTGATAGAAATCAACTAACAAAACATACAAAACCTTTTGGATGATATTTTATACATACTTTTTTTGCCTCCTAAAACTTTGAAATGATATGAAATAATTTTCTCATGGAGAAAAGATAGCTACATAGCTTTTTATTTTCTGTTCTCTAGTTTTCTCTAATGTTTGAAGAAAGAAAAATTCTCTACTTTGGTTAAAGATAAGAATTAAGGACTGTGAGCTGCAGGTACTGAGCCTGCGCACCCTAAAACCAAAAGTAGCCCTCGATGGTAGCAACTAGAAAGCCTGCATGCAGCAACAAAGACCCAGCAGAGCCAAAAATAAGATAATCAAATATTTTTTAAAAGATAAGAATTAATATAAATGGTTAGTTGTACTTATTACAGAAATTACAGAGAAATAGAAGCATGTATAAAAGATAATGGATATTATTTTCATTTTGCTTTTTGAAGAAGCTGTCAGTTACTTAATGTGATGTTTAATTTAACACACTAAGGTAATTATATTTAAAGCTATAGTTAAAAGCTTGAGATTATTACATATTTTCACATTTATGTATCTGAATATGCATAAGTGCATATATATATATATACTTGTATTAATCAATTCCTTGTTATAAATTGCTGCATGAATAATGGATCAAAAGAGTAAAAGTAGAATTTGAGTCTTTTTTTTGGTAGAATGATTAAGTTTTTCTGTGCCCAAATTAATAGAGGTTCCTTTTTGTCCCCAAATTATTGTTAACTCTCAGACCTTTGTGACATAATTTGAAATCATTTTATAAAGATTCCTCTTCTTAAAAAAAATAATTTCCTAATAGATGTTGTTTATCACTAGGTAATTTTACCGTGCTAACTATAAATATTTTTGATTTTATATATTTATGCCTTATACCTTGTCCCTTCTAACAACTATTTTTAATTTTCCCTTTCCCAAATGCAGGATGATAAAACTATTAAAATGTCTTTTATGTCTAAACTATCTTTGGGTTTTATAAAATGGACATTAAGCAACAAAAGGATTTGCCCATTCACCCTATAAAAGAAAGGACAGGAAGAATAACTAAGTCTGTCAAATATTCTCCAACTTTTGATTGCCAAACTATTATGAGAACTCTGTCTCCCAAACTTAGCATTAAAAATAGTCTGACAAATTGAAAATAGAGTTTATCTTCAGCATAAATAAAATATTCAAATGTAAATATCTTTCCATGTTGAATAACTTTCAAGTTAAAAGAAACATACTAATATTTAACTACAAAGACTGATATAATACCTTCAGAGACACTTTGGCCTGTTTTGCAAGAACTGCTTAACCTGACTGAAAAAAAAAAAGTTCTATAAAGTTAAAAGGATACAAAATGGGCTCTCTGTTATTGTTGCAGATGTCAATTTTGCTCCCAATACAGTCTGTGCCTCACTAGGGTACTCATTCATATGTGGACATCAGACATCACACTAACTTAACTTGTGTATTCGCTATAATTTTAGATATTTTCAGATATTTAAAATTACCACTCCTCCAGAAAATTATGTTTTTCTATAAATAATTTTTAAATTGCCTCCAAATTACCCAATCACCTCCAAAATAAAGCATATGCCAGCCACTTTGGAGAACTCCCAGAAGGGATAACTGATCGCCTCTTCATGTATACTATTGGAGCTGTGATTCCCACATTAGAAACCGGCAAAGATGGTCCAAAACTTGTTTCAGACCCTAGAAAAAAATCTTAAATTATATAAACTCAACTCTGAAATCCCAACAACCTAGTCAAAATTCAGTCTCCAGAGCTGTTATAAGCAATCATATTACTCTTGATTTTCTCTTAACTAGTCAAGGGGAATTTTACACTGTAGCAAATACTTCTTGCATGCATGGCAACCCACTCCAGCATTCTTGCCTGGAGAAGCCCATGGACAGTTGAGCCTGGTGGGCTACAGTCCATAGGGTCGCAGAGTCGGACACAACTGAAGCGACTTAGCCACACATGCGTGCCTATATACTGCAAGATAAGTAAAACAGCTTGGGGGAGAAAAAGCCACTTGTTTCCTGGACTACTCGTCACTGTGTTTCTGATTATTGTTAATATTACAGTTGGCTGATGTAGCCTGGATAGAGTTTGAAATGCTACTGTACAATCATTGTCACACCGGAGGGCCCAGTGATTCATCCTGCTGCAGAATAGATGGAGAAGGAAACGGCAACCCACTCCAGTATTCTTGCCTAGACAATCCCGTGGGCAGAGGAGCCTCGTGGCCTGCTGTCCATTCGGCCACACAGAGTCAGACATGACTGAAACAACTTAGCATGCGTGCATGCATTGGAGAAGGAAAAGGCAACCCATTCCAGTATTCTTGCCTGGAGAATCCCAGGGACAGAGGAGCCAGGTGGGCTGTCATCTATAGGATCGTACAGAGTTGGACACGACTGAAGTGACTTAGCAGCAGCAGCATATCTGCTATGGACTACATTCTCCAGGCAAACTCCTGATGAGCAAAATCTTGGCAAAAGAAAAACTCTGGCTGTCATTGATTAACGCCTTGCAACCCAACTTCATCTGCCCTTGGCTATAAGGGAGGCACTAAGAAAAAAAACAAGCAGCCCCTGACAGCTAGGACTCAGCCTGGTACTATCAGCTAAGCCTTGCTGTTCTTCAGTGAAACAATCTAAGAACATCAAAATCAGACAAGGCCACCCTGTGACCATGATGGATCAAAGCCAAGAAAGACCACTGTGGGGGCCAAAATAGCTCAGTAGGAGAGCATTAGACTGAAAAGGCTACTGTGTAATCTGATCTGAGCGAAGACAAGATATGAACATTATCTAAACTGCAGAAATGACCAACCCCCCCCCCATTCTGGTTAATATGAGTGACTGCTGTTTCTTTAACTACATCTTTAATCTTCCTTCATTTTAGATGATTTATTGAGATACCCAGTTATAGAATTACTCCTGCTTTCTGACAGCCTCCAAACCATGCAAAGCCCCACTTCCTTAGTATAGGGGCTTCTCTGGTGGCTCAGATGGTAAAGAATCTGCCTGCAATGCAGGAGACCTGGGTTTCATCTCTGGGTCAGGAAGATCCCCTGGTGGAGGGCATAGCAACCCACTCTAGTATTCTTGCCTGGAGAATCCTATGGACAGAGGAGTCACACTTCCTTAAACCTTCTCCAAAATCAGTTCAGTTCAGTTCAGTCACTCAGTCGTGTCCAGCTCTTTGCGACCCCATGAACCACAGCACACCAGGCCTCCCTGTCCTCCCTCTAGCTCCCAGAGTCCACCCAAGCCGATGTCCACTGATTCGGTGATGCCGTCCAACCATTTCATACTCTGTCGTCCTCTTCTCCTCCTGCCCTCAATCTTTCCCAGCATCAGGGTCTTTTCAAATGAGTTAGCTCTTCGCATCAGGTGGCCAAAGTATTGGAGTTTCAGCTTAAACATCAGTCCTTCCAATGAACACCCAGGACTGATCTCCTTTAGGATGGACTGGTTGGATCTCCTTGCAGTCCAAGGGACTCTCAAGAGTCTTCTCCAACACCACAGTTCAAAAACATCAATTCTTTGGAGCTCAGCTTTCTTTATAGTCTGACTCTCACATCCATACATGACCACTGGAAAAACCACAGCCTTGACTAGACAGAACATAGTTGACAAAGTAATGTCTCTGCTTTTTAATATGCTGTCTAGGTTGGTCATAACTTTCCTTCCAAGAAGTAAGTGTCTTTTAATTTCATGGCTGCAATCACCATTTGCAGTGATTTTGGAGTCAAGAAAAATAAAGTCAGCCACTGTTTCCCCTTCTATTTGCCATGAAGTGATAGGACCAGATGCCATGATCTTAGTTTTCTGGATGTTGAGCTTTAAGCCAACTTTTCACTCTCCTCTTTCACTTTCATCAAGAGGCTCTTTAGTTCTTCTTCACTTTCTGCCATAACGGTGGTGTCTTCTGCATATCTGAGGTTATGGATATTTCTCCCAGCAATCTTGATTCCAGCTTGTGCTTCCTCCAGCCCAGTGTTTCTCATGATGTACTCTGCATATAAGTTAAATAAACAAGGTGACAATATACAGCCTTGGCATACTCCTTTTCCTATTTGGAATCAGTCTGTTGTTCCATGTCCAGTTCTAACTGTTGCTTCCTGACCTGCATACAGGTTTCTCAAGAGGCAGGTCAGGTGGTCTGGTATTCCCATCTCTTTCAGAATTCTCCAAAATCACATAAGTCCAAATCCTGAAGCACCCCATGAGTCCTCATGTTGTGCATTCTCCTTTTCCTGCAATGACACATACATTAACTCAGTTTTATCCCACAGGAAGAAATGATTACCATCACCATTTTGCAGATAATGAAACCGACTCTGACAATTTAACTTTCCCAAGATTACCCAGCTAATAAGCTGGGAAACCCACAGAAGAACCCAGGACTTGTTCTTTACAATATGTCATACTGCTTTTAGGGGCTTCCCAGGTGGCGCTAGTGGTAAAGAACCTGCCTGCCAATTCAGGAGACTTAAAAGACACAGGTTCAATCCTTGGGTCAGGAATATCTCCCGGAGAAGGGCACAGCAACCCACTACAGTATGCTTGCCTGGAGAATCCCCATGGACAGAGGAACCTGGCAGGCTACAGTCCATGGGTTGTAAAGAGCCAGACATGACTGAACAACTAAGCAGAGCATACAAAAGGACATTCTATTAGGTTCCTGGCAATTCCTCTAAAGAAAATTCCATTTTCCAATAGGCTACCTCTTATTCTTAGTTGATATAGTGGTAAATAAACCCCTTCATGATCATTCTCAGGTACTTTGAATGTTCTCATTAACTTACACACAGTAGCTGCTCACTAAATCATGTGTGTGTGTATACGTGTGTGTGTGGTTGGATGAGTTGTGATGTATTTTAATGTGTCCTGTGATTTACCCTGGGAGCCTGCATCTGGGTAACTTGGATCACCCATCCATTTCTGTACAGAGCAAAACCAGAGAAAAAAAAGCTCTTTCTTCAGGCCCCTTCCAGGCTCAGGTACTGAGGGGCTCACAGGCTGAACCAGCTAGCCTGGTGAGGCCACTAACTCAGCGCAATGTGAGAAGGGATTAGCCAGAGTGGCCACTGCAGGGTTTCTGACTCTTTAGGGCTGACAATGAAAATGGCAGGAGTGTCAGTTGCTCAGCAAGGATGAAGTGAATTCTTCCTACTGTCAGCTTCCTACCCATCTTGTGCCTGGTGCAGGGGGTAAAAGAGGGGTTTCAGAAGGGCTGTGAGATATGGCTTCTGCCCTGGGGAGATTATCTTAGCCTCCTCCAGTAAGAATACCCCCTGCCTCCTTTTCTCTTCCTCCCATCTGGTGCTATGTATTGAGAAGCTAAAGGAAGCACTCTCCTAAGGGAGGGGCAGATGTGCAGGTTGATGTGGGCATGAGGCACAGCCATGAGAGCCATCAGATGGAGAAGTGTGCACGTTCATTGACCTAGGCATATCTTCTGTCAGATAATTACCAGTCAAGAAAATCCCAAGGGGTAGTGAGGAGGGAAGGGGGCAAGGAAAAAAGTTTTAATCACTTTTATGCAGTAGGGGTTTAGGGACAGTGATCTGAAATGTGTGTTATGGGAGCAGGGGAGTTTGTCTGGAGGTTGCGTCTGTTTAAAGATGCTTTATTTGGGTTATACTTTCATTGGGGGTGGCATGGTGAGCAGGTGGCAGCTTACAGCAGTATCAGTGAACTGAAGATGCTCTAAGCCATCCCTGCTCTCAGGTATGATGACAGGAACTCCTTCCCTGGGCCAGCAAGCAAGAGAGGAAGTCAGAGAGATGGGATCAAGGATGAGGGTCTGGAGTCTTGAGAAAAGGTGTGTGTGTTCTGTGTATTAGTTGCTCAGTCATGTCATCTCCTTGAGATCCTATGGACTGGAGCTCACCAGACTCCTTTGTCCATGGGATTCCCAGGTAAGAATACTTGAGTGGGTTGCCATGCCTTCCTGCAGGGGATCTTCCTGACCCAGGGATCGAACCCAGGTATCCTGCATTGACAAGTGGATTCTTTATTGTTTGAGCCACCTGGGAAGCCTGGGGAACAGGGGACAAACTGTTTAAGATACAGTGGTTCCCTCCTGAGAATTGGTTAGGAGAGGCACTATTTATGAACTTCACAAGACCATATTCAGGGCCTTCCCACAAGGGCACTGTGGCTGGCAAGGGTAGACGGTGTGCTTCATACAGCCCACGTGTAAGGGTTATAAGCACCAGGTATCCTCTCCCCACAAAGTCCTAGTTTAATATGATGCCTTGTTCTTGGCTGGCCTTTATTAGATAATCAGAGTACATTTTCCCATCTTCACTCACAGATTTAAGAGGGGAATAGAACCACTGAAGTGATCCATGGCTTTCTTGAGATTGGATCCTCCAAACTCAAACCTGGAAAGTTAGAGTGGGGGGCCGACTTGGTCCATCTGGACATTGGTCATCTTGTTTGTCCCACAGTCACTAGTCACCAGCCCAGTTTCTGCTCCTCTTCTTAGAAAGCCCTAGCCCCCACAAGACACAATGCCTCTTCTCCTGTCCCCAGCAGTCCAACTGACAGCAGGCTGGCATTTAAAAAAAAAAAAGAACCTCCCTTCAACCTCTCTCCAAATAGGAGATAATGAATAGGGAAGAAAGCATCAATAGCATGATATGGAAACATTCTGAAAGCACTGACACAGTTCATTGGAGTCACTCCCTAGAAGGAGAATGGAGCTTGTCAATGTACTTCTTTTATGTCAGTTCCACCAGATGCTAAAAGGTGGCTGTGAGGAGAAATCTGCCTGTGAAAGGCTGAGTTAATCAAACTTAAAAAAAAAAAAATGTTTCTACTTTGGGACTTCTTAGAACCTCTAATATGCTAATGTGCATTTATGGTCTCTAAAAGATGGAAAGAATAGAGTTTGCAGATAGATGCCATTTATCAAGCCCTTACTGTGTGCTAGGTCTGAGTTAAGTGTTTCACGTGTAGTTTTTAAAGCTCGTTACTTTTTTATATTTATTATTTATTTATTTGGCTGCACTGGATCTTAGCTGAAACATGCAGGATCTAGTTCCTTGACCAGGGATCAAACTCAGGCCCCCTGCATTGGGAGCACAGAGTCTTAACTGCTATACCACCAGGGAAGTCCTTGCTTCACATATATTAATCCTCATGTAACCCTTATCATGTAAGGTAGACGCTACTGTTCTCTTCATTCTAGAGGTAAGGTAATTGAGGAACAGAGAGGTTAAGTAACTTCATCCAAGGTCACAAGCAGAGCTGATACTTTGGGAGATTTCACTGTAGTGTATCAGATCCCTGTGGCAGAGACTGCTCACCAAACACATTTTCTCTTCTTAAGAGTTCATCGCCAAATTAGATCTCCCAGGCTCCCTTGTAATGAGGTGGTTAGTTCTTATGTTTGGAATGTAAGTAGAAGTGATGTGTGCCCTCTACAGGCCAAGGCAATAAAGAATGGGTGTGTCCCGAGACACATAGTAATCAAAATGATGAAAATTAAAGACAAAGATAAAATATTAAAAGCAACAAGGGAAAAACAACAAATAACATACAAGGAAACTCCTACCAGGTTATCAGCTGATTTCTCAAGAGAAACTCTACAAACCAGAAGGAAATGGCATGATATATTTAAAGTGATGAAAGGGAAGAACCTATAACCAAGAATACCCCACCCAGCAAGACTCTCATTCAAAGTTGATGGAGAAATCAAAAGCTTTCCAGACAAGCAAGGGAATTCAGCGCCATGAAACCAGCTTTACAACAAATACTAAAGGAACTTCTCTAGGCTGGAAACATAAGAAAAGGAAAAGACCTACAGAAGATAAATGCAAAACAATTAAGAAAATGGTAATAGGATCATGTGTGTGTGTGCTTAGTTGCTTAGTCATGTCTGACTCTTTGTGACCCCATGGACTGTAGCCTGCTAGACTACTCTGTCCATGGATTTCCCAGGCAAAAATACTGGAGTGAGTAGCCAGCCATTCCCTTCTCCAGGAGATATTCCTGACCCATGGTTCAAACCCCAGTCTCCTGCATTGCACACAAATTCTTTACCTTCTGAGCCACCAGGGAAGCCCAATAGGATCATACATATCAATAATTACCTTAACTGTAAATGGATTAAATGCACCAACCAAAAGACAGAGACAGGCTGGGCGGATGAGAACATGTGCATGTATGCACTTCCACTTACCACATCTACTTAACCTCCCAAACTGTATGTAATTATTTTATATTGTTAAGTTTCTATTATGGCTTGCAATTGTAATTATCTTTTATTTGTTGTCTGGCTATTGATTGTGAAAACTGATAAACATATTTTACTATTTTGATTATGTAACTAAAAAAATAATGGCTGTGCCTCTTCCACCTTCTCGAATTTCCCTCACCTCTTGGCAGAATGCAGAGGATTCAGTAAAGGACTCCAGGGACATAAAAGTGGCCAAGTCACACTATGAAATGAGCCTCAGTTATTGGAAGTCTGTGTAGATCATAAACCCCCAGCCCAGCCCCCACCCACTCCTTCCAAGAAGCATTGCACTCTGACAGGGATACAAAATAATCATTGATTGCATTAAACCACTGAGATCTGGGAGGTGTTTGTTTGTCACAGCACGTGGACCAACAGACTGGTTCCAAATAGGAAAAGGAGTATGTCAAGTTTGTATATTGTCACCCTGCTTATTTAACTTATATGCAGAGTGCATCATGAGAAACGCTGGGCTGGTTGAAGTACAAGCTGAAATCAAGATTTCTGAGAGACATATCAATAACCTCAGATGCAGATGACACCACCCTTATGGCAGAAAGTGAAGAAGAATTTAAGAGCCTCTTGATGAAAGAGGAGAGTGAAAAAGTTGGCTTAAAGTTCAACATTCAGAAAACTAAGATCACGGCATCTGGTCCCATCACTTCATGACAAATAGATGTGGAAACAATGGAAGCAGTGTCAGACTTTATTTTGGGGGGCTCCATTATCACTGCAGATGGTGATTGCAGCCATGAAATTAAAAGACGTTTACTCCTTGGAAGGAAAGTGATGACCAACCTAGATAGCATATTAAAATGCAGAGACATTACTTTGCCAACAAAGGTCCATCTAGTCAAGGCTATGGTTTTTCCAGTGGTCATGTATGGATGTGAGAGTTGGACTGTAAAGAAAGCTGGGCGCCGAAAAATTGATGCTTTTGAACTGTGGTGTTGGAGAAGACTGTTGAGAGTCCTTTGGACTGCAAGGAGATCCAGCCAGTTCATCGTAAAGGAGATCAGTCCTGGGTGTTCATTGGAAGGACTGATGCTGAAGCTGAAACTCCAATATTTTGGCCACCTCAAGCGAAGAGTTGACTCATTGGAAAAAAAACCCTGATGCTGGGAGGGATTGAGGGCAGGAGGAAAAGGGGATGACAGAGGATGAGATGGCTGGATGGCATCACCGACTCGATGGACATGAGTTTGAGTAAACTCCGGGAGTTGGTGATGGACAGGGAGGCCTGGCATGCTGCGATTCATGGAGTCACAAAGAGTCGGACACGACTGAGTGACTGAACTGAACTGAACTGTTTGTCACAGCAGTTTTCCTATCCTACCCTGATTAATACAATCAAGAAATCATTTTTTTTTCCTAGATCATTTCCTGGAGCAAAGATTCTAAGGAGTCGACACTGAGGAACACCTGTGTAATATCATGAGTATCAGCTTCAAAATCAGTCAGAACCAGATTCAAATCTCAGTTCTGCACCAGCTGTGCCACTCTGGGCAAGTCACTTAACTCTTCTGAGCTGCTGCTGCCTAATTAAAATAGACATAATAATGCCAAATTCATGCAGATTAAGTGAGATCATGTACAGAAAAGTGTCTGACATGCAGCAAGTGCTTGTTAAAAGGTGTGTGTGCATGCTAGGCTGCTCAGTGTTCTCCAACTCTTTGTGATGCCAAGGACTGAAGTCCACAAGTTTCCTCTGTGCATGGAATTTCCCAGATAAGAATATTGAAGTCTCTTATGAACCTCTGTATTTCTGTGTTGCCATTGTGATTTCTCCATTTTCATTTCTAATTTTGTTGATTTGATTCTTCTCCTTATTTTTCTTGATGAGTCTGGCTAATGGTTTGTCTTTTTTTTATCTTCTCAAAGAACCAGCTTTTAGTTTTGTTGATTTTTGCTATAGTCTCCTTTGTTTCTTTTTCATTTATTTCTGCCCTAATTTTTTTTATTTCTTTCCTTCTACCAACCCTGGGGTTCTTCATTTCTTCTTTTTCTAGTTGCTTTAGGTGTAAAGTTAGGTTATTTATTTGATTGTTTGCTTGTTTCTTGAGGTTAGCTTGTATTGCTATGAACCTTCCCCTTAGCACTGCTTTTACAGAATCCCATAGGTTTTGGGTTGTCATGTTTTCATTTTCATTTGTTTCTATGCATATTTTGATTTCTTTTTTGATTTCTTCAATGATTTGTTGGTTATTCAGAAGCGTGTTGTTTAGCCTCCATATGTTTGTATTTTTGATAGTTTTATTTCTGTGTTGACATCTAATCTTACTGCATACAAGAGATTTCTTGGTTATTCAGAAGCATGTTGTTTAGCCTCCATATTCTTGTATTTTTAATAGTTTTTTCCTGTAGTTCACATATAGTCTTACTTCATACAAAGGATAATAAGAGACTACTATCAGCAACTATGTGCCAATAAAATGGCCAACTTGGAAGAAATAGACAAATTCTAAGAAAAGTATAACCTTCCAAAACTGAACCAAGAAGAAATAGAAAATAATAATAAACCCATCACAAGCACAGAAATCAAAACTGTAATCAAAAATCTTCCAACAAACAAAAGCCCAGGACCAGATGGCTTCACAGGTGAATTCTACCAAAAATTTAGAGAGGAGCTAACACCTATCCTACTCAAACTCTTCCAGAAAATTGCAGAAGAAGGTAGATCAATGGAACAAAATAGAAAGCCCAGAGATAAATCCACACACCTATGGAGACCTTATCTTTGACAAAGGAAGCAAGAATATACAATGGAGAAAATACCATCTCTTTAACAAGTGGTGCTGGGAAAACTGGTCAACCATTTGTAAAAGAATGAAACTGGAACACTTTCTAACACCATACACAAAAATAAACTCAAAATGGATTAAAGATCTAAATGTAAGACCAGAAACTATAAAACTCCTAAAGGAAAACATAGGCAAAACACTCTCTGACATAAATCACAGCAAGATCCTCTATGATCCACTTCCCAGAGTAATGGGAGCAAAATAAACAAATGGGACCTAATTAAACTTAAAAGCTGTTGCACAACAAAGGAAACTATAAACAAGGTGAAAAGACAGCCTTCAGAATGGGAGAAAATAATAGCAAACGAAGCAACAGACAAAAGATTAATCTCAAATATATGCAAGCAACTCCTGCAGCTCAATTCCAGAAAAATAAATGACCCAATCAAAAAATGGGCCAAAGATCTAAACAGACGTTTCTCCAAAGAAGAAATACAGATGGCTAACAAACACATGAAAAGATGCTCAACATCACTCATTATCGGAGAAATGCAAATCAAAACCTCAATGAGGTACCATTACACGCCAGTCAGAATGGCTGCTATCCAAAAGTCTATAAGCAACAAATGCTGGAGAGGGTGTGGAGAACACTTTTACACTGTTGGTGGGAATGCAAACTAGTACAGCCACTATGGAGAACAGTGTGGAGATTCCTTAAAAACTGGAAATAGAACTGCCGTATGACCCAGCAATCCCACTCCTGGGCATACACACCGAGGAAACCAGATCTGAAAGAGACACGTGCACCCCAATGTTCATCGCAGCACTGTTTATAATAGCCAGGACATGGAAGCAACCTAGATGCCCATCAGCAGACAGATGGATAAGGAAACTGTGGTACATATACACTATGGAATATTACTCAGCCATTAAAAATAATTCATTTGAATCAGTTCTAATGAGATGGATGAAACTGGAGCCCATTATACAGAGTGAAGTAAGCCAGAAAGATAAACACCAACACAGTATACTAACGCATATATATGGAATTTAAAAAGATGGTAACAATAACCCTATATGCAAAACAGAAAAAGAGACACAGATGTAGAGAACAGACTCTTGGACTCTGTGGGAGAAGGCGAGGGTGGGATATTCTGAGAGAACAGCACTGAAACAAGTATACTATCAAGGGTGAAACAGGTCTCCAGCCCAGGTTGGATGCATGAGACAAGTGTTCAGGGCTGGTACACTGGGAAGACCCAGAGGGATGGGATGGAGAGGGAGGTGGGAGGGGGGATCGGGATGGGGAATACATGTAAATCCATGGCTGATTCATGTCAATGTGTGGCAAAAACCACTACAATATTGTAAAGTAACTAGCCTCCAACTAATAAAAACAAATGGAAAAAAAATAAAAATAAATATCAAGAAAAAAAAAAGGGGAACTCTTGTTGTTCAGTCACTCAATTGTGTCTGACTCTTTGCGACCCCATGGATGCCAGGCTTCCCTGTCCTTCACAATCTCCTGGAGCTTGCTCAAACTTGTGTCCATTGAGTCGGTGATGCCATCCAGCCACCTCATCCTCTGCCATCCCCTTCTCCTCCTGCCCTCAATCTTTCCCAGCATCAGGGCCTTTTCTAATGAGTTGTCTCTTTGCATCGGGTGGCCAAAGTATTGGGGCTTCAGCTTCAGCATCAGTTCTTCCAATGAATGAATATTCAGGCTTGATTTCCTTCAGGATTGACTCTTTTGATCTCCTGGCAGCCTAAGGGACTCTCAAGAGTCTTCTTGAACAACACTCTTTAATACCTTCCCTCATCCCCATAGCCTAAGAGCTGGCTTTGACTTGGCTAGCACCTTGTTGAGATTACCACTCTCCCAGTTCCCTCCTAACTGGTGTCTTCTTGGCAGCACGATCCTTTACCACACCTTCCAAAGCTGGTCCATACCCCATCTTCATCCTATCCCATACAAACCACCGAACCCCAAGTGAAATGACTCTCTACTGAAGACCTGCCTTTTTAAAAAAGGTTTTGTGGGTGTTAATAATGTCCCTCTTCCTAAAGCAAGACCTCAGCTCTAAGCTCCTCTGGTGTCCTCTGAGCTGACTGATTACTGGGATGTGCCAGGGATATGTTGCCACTCTCCACACTCAACATCCAATGTAATGCTTCCTTCAGCATGCAGGGACCAAATGTGAATTCTTCCAGTGCCAGCCAATGTGGTGCCACTGAATCCTACAGAGGCACACCTAGGGAAGACCTGACATTGCAAGAGCTGCAGAGAGAGGGCTAGGGAGCAGTGAGAAGGGAATGCCCACTGCACAAAGAATTCGGGGACAAGGGAATCCTTGATCTGTGGAGATCTGTGGAGATCTGTGGAGATCTGTGGTTACTCCAGGCAGTGGTCCAGAAAACTGAATTCATCGACTCACCTCTTCCTGGAGCAGGCAAGAACAAATGGTTCTTGCTTCCTGCCCAGTTATAGCGCCTCCCTAATTCCCCCACCACCACTAAAAGAAGAGAAAAGAAAGTTCAGCTACATTTAATTCTCTACTCTTTCAGAATTGGCCTGGATCTCTCAACTGTTTTTCCTCTTCCCTCTCTGCTGGGGCTTTTCATTGATTTGAAACTTTCTTGTTCCCTTAGGCTGATCAAGCTCCTGAGGTAATCTCTTTGGAGGGTAGCACAGGTGGGTGTCCATATTCTTTCTGGGGACAAGGAAGGCCTTCCTCGGCCCCTGCAGGTCATGACTTCCTCGTGTTATCCCTCTGGCTTTTCCTGCTGTTCTTGACTATGAGCCTCAGGGACACCTATGCCCACCCTCAATCTAGACTATCTGTCTCTTCTGCATGACCTAGATGGCTGGACCTTAAGTCTTAAAGGAACACAGTGTTGGAACTAATACAGGCAGCACCTGCAGAAGTCTTCAAGGCTTCAGGGCTGAGGCTGAGGCTGAGCCAGGGATCACTGGAGAGAAACCTTTAGAAGATTCCATGGGCCCCATGAACAGTATGAAAAGGCAAAAAGATAAGACACTGAAAGATGAACCCCTCAGGTCGGTAGGTGCTCAATATACTACTGGAGTTCAGTGCACAAATAACTCCAGAAGGAATGAAGGGATGGAGCCAAAGCAAAAACAACACCCAGTTGTGGATGTGACTGGTGATAGAAGCAAAGTCTGATGCTGTAAAGAGGAATATTGCATAAGAACCTGGAATGTTAGGTCCCTGAATCAAGCCAAATTGGAAGTGGTCAAACAGGAGATGGCAAGAGTGAATGTCGACATTCTAGGAATCAGCAAACTAAGATGGACTGGAATGGGTGAATTTAACTCAGATGACAGTTATATCTACTACTGTGGGCAAGAATTCCTTAGAAGAAATAGACTAGCCATCAGAGTCAACAAACGAGTCTGAAATGCAGTACTTGGATGCAATCTCAAAACGACAGAATGATCTCTGTTCGTTTCCAAGGCAAACCATTCAATATCATGTTAATCCAAGTCTATGCCCCAATCAGTAATGCTAAAGAAGCTGAAGTTGAACGGTACTATGAAGACCTACAAGACATTCAAGAGCTAACACCCCAGAAAAGATGTTCTTTTCATTATAGTGGACTGGAATGCAAAAGTAGGAAGTCAAGAAACACCTGGAGTAACAGGCAAATTTGGCCTTGGAGTACAGAATGAAGCAGTGCAAAGGCTAATAGAGTTTTGCCAAGAGAACGCACTGGTCATAGCAAACACCCTCTTCTAACAACACAAGAGAAGACTCTACACATGGACATCACCAGATGGTCAACACTGAAATCAGATTGATTATATTCTTTGCAGCCAAAGATGCAGAAGCTCGATACAGTCAGCAAAAACAAGAATGGAGCTGACTGTGGCTCAGATTATGAACTCCTTACTGCCAAATCCAGACTTATATTGAAGAAAGTAGGGAAAAACCACTAGACCATTCAGGTATGACCTAATTCAAATCCCTTATGATTATACAGTGGAAGTGACAAATACATTCAAGGGATTAGATCTGATAGAGTGCCCGAAGAACTATGGATGGAGGTTCATGACATTGTACAGGAGACGGGGATCAAGACTATCCCCAAGAAAAAGAAATGCAAAAAAGCAAAATGGCTGTCTGAGGAGGCCTTACAAATCACTGAGAAAAGGAGAGAAGTGAAAAGCAAAGGAGAAAAGGAAATATACACCCATTTGAATGCAAAGTTCCAAAGAATAGCAAGGAGAGGTAAGAAAGTCTTCCTCAGTGATCAGTGCAGAGAAATAGAAGAAAACAATAGAATGGGAAAGACTAGAGATCTCTTCAAGAAAATTAGAGATACCAAGGGAACATTTCATGCAAAGATGGGCTCAATAAAGGACAGAAATGGTATGGACCTAACAGAAACAGAATATATTAAGAAAAGGTGGCAAGAATACACAGAAGAACTATACAAAAAAGATCTTCATGACCCAGGTAATCACGATGGTGTGATCAATCACCTAGAGCCAGACATCCTGGAGTGTGAAATCAAGTGGGCCTTAGGAAGCATCACTACAAACGCTAGGGGAGGTGATGGAATTCCAGTTGAGCTATTTCAAATCCTAAAAGATGATGCTTTGAAAGTGCTGCACTCAATATGCCAGCAAATTGGGAAAACTCAGCAGTGGCCACAGGACTGGAAAAGGTCCGTTTTCATTGCAATTCCAAAGAAAGGCAATGCCAAAGAATGCCAAACTACTGCACAATTGCACTCATCTCACACGCTAGTAAAGTAATGCTCAAAATTCTCCAAGCCAGGCTTCAGCAATACGTGAACCATGAACTTCCAGATGTTCAAGCTGGATTTAGAAAAGGCAGAGGAACCAGAGATCTGTTCCAGTTGCCAACATCTGTTGGATCATTGAAAAAGCAAGAGAGTTCCAGAAAAGAACATCTATTTCTGCTTTATTGACTATGCCAAAGCCTTTGACTATGTGGGTCACCACAAACTATAGAAAATTCTTAAAGAGATGAGAATACCAGACCGCCTGGCCTGCCTCTTGAGAAATCTGTATGCAGGTCAAGAAGCAACGGTTAGAACTGGACGTGGAACAACAGACTGGTTCCATATAGGGAAAGGAGTACGTCAAGGCTGTATATTGTCACCCTGCTTATTTAACTTAAATGCAGAGTACATCATGAGAAATGCTGGGCTGCTTGAAGTACAGGCTGGAATCAAGATTGCTGGGAGACATATCAATTACCTCAGATATGCAGATGACACCACCCTTATGGCAGAAAGTGAAGAAGAATTTAAGAGCCTCTTGATGAAAGTGAAAGAGGAGAATGAAAAAGTTGGCTTAAAGCTCAACATTCAGAAAACTAAGATCATGGCTTCTGGTCCCATCACTTTATGGCAAATAGATGAGGAAACAGTGGAAACAGTGACAGACTTTATTTTTCTGGGCTCCAAAGTCACTGCAAATGGTGACTGCAGCCATGAAATTAAAAGTCGCTTATTCCTTGGAAGAAAAGTTATGACCAATCTATTAAAGCATATTAAAAAGCAGAGACATTACTTTGCCAACAAAGGTCCATCTAGTCAAGGCTATGGTTTTTCCAGTAGTCATGTATGGATGTGAGAGTTGGACTATAAAGAAAACTGAGTGCTGAAGAATTGATACTTTTGAACTGTGGTGTTGGAGAAGACTCTTGAGAGTCCCTTGGATGGCAAGGAGATCCAATCAGTCCATTCTAAAGGAAAACAGTCCTGAATATTCATTGGAAGGACTGCTGCTGAAGCTGAAACTCCAACACCTTGGCCACCTGATGTGAAGAACTGACTCATTTGAAAAGACCCTGATGCTGGGAAAGATTGAAGGTGGGAGGAGAAGGGGATGACAGAGGATGAGATGGTTGGATGGCATCACGGACTCAATGGACGAGTTTGAGTAAACTCTGGGAGTTGGTGAGGGACTGGGAGGCCTGGCATGCTGCAGTCCATGGGGTCACAAAGAGTCGGACATGACTGAGTGACCGAACTGAACTGAATTGAACAGATCAGGCCAGATATCTAATAGGAATCGTTGTGAGCTTGGGAGTTGGGATCAAATCCTCCGGCCAATTCCCTAGAAGGCAGAGTAAAACAACATCAGTAGCTATTGGATGTGTGGAGGGGGAGGGGAGTTGACAACTCATTCCAAAATGGCAGACAAGCTCCAGCCTTAGAAAGGCATGACTGGCCAAAGGATGGTCCATGATCCACTTCATCCTGCCTTGACTGTAAGTGGAGAATGGGAAAAGGAAAAGAATAATTACAGCTAATAAAGTGAATGAAGCCAGTTGTAAAATACCCCATTTGTATGATTCCATTTATATGATATGTCAAGAATAAGCAAATCTACAGAGACAAAAAGTAGATTAGTGGGTGCCAGGGGCTGGAGGGAGAGGGAATGGAGAGTTACTGCTAATGCATACAGGATTTCCTTTGTGAACAATGAAAATGTTCTGGAGTTAGATGGTTTCACAATTTGGTGAATATACTAAAAACCACTGAACTGTACACTTTAAATGAGTGAATGTGCATATGATATATGAATTATATCTCAGTAAAGCTGTGAAATGAAAACAATTACTAATAGTTATTGAGTGTTTTACTATTAATGTATGTGGCTTCCCAGGTAGCTCAGTAGTAAAGAATCTGCCTGCCAAACCACAGGTGATGGGAGTTTGATCCCTGGGTTGAGAAGATACCCTGGAGGAGGAAATGGCAACACACTCCAGTATTCTTGCCTGGGAAATCCCATGGACAGAGGAGCCTGGCAGGCTACAGTCCATGGGGTTGCAAAAGAGTCAGATACAACTTAATGACTGAGCATATGTGCACACTTTAATATATGTACAGCCGTGTTTTAACCACTTTGTAGATAATAACAATATGTTGAATCTGTAAAAAAAAATCCTCTAAGGAAGGTATTATTATTGTCCCCATTTTAGAGGCAAGGCAACTGAGGCACAGAGAGGTTATACAGCCAGTAGTGTAAGAACCAAGGTTTGAACCTAGACAATCTGCCTTCCAATCTCATGCTTCTAACCAGCATGCATACTGCCTGGCCAGTGTGAGTCTGTGTGGATGAGTCCCTACCCTGCCCTCTGCCTCCTGAGTGAGTCCTTCTCCTCTCAGGACCTGGGGGCTTCATCTACCTCAGAGAAAATCCTAGTGTTTTGCCCTATAAGGCCCTGGGCCAGTGTGGCCTTAGGGCACAGAGCAGGGAGCCTCATAGGAATCTGAAGAGGACCAGGAAAGAAAAAGAGGGAGAGTAACTAAATTCCATGTCTGGAGAAGGAGGCAGCTAGTGAAGTAATTGAAGAGTGAGAGAGAATCCTCCCCCTCTCCACTCAATACAACTGCTCCCCCAGCACCTCCCTACACACACACACACATACACATACACACACACTTGCACACACTCACATGCACATCCTTCTGTGCTCAATTATTCCAGCAGAAGGGCAGAGCAGGGCTGCCAGAGAAGAGATTGCTTGTTAGTGAGGGAACTTGGTGAAAATGCCCTCCAGCTCTGCTTTTGAAAGCAGCTAGAGCATTGGGGGCTGGGTGACCTGCAGAACTCCTGGGGCTCAGAGAGCACCGCTAGCGAGAGCAGATGCTGAAAAGGCACTCGACTGTTGTTCAGGATTGGCTTATTCAAGACTCTGTGGATAGCCTCCAGGACTCCAAATCAAGTTCTAAGTCTTCATTCTGGAACTTTTCTAAAGCAAACACAATAGGGATACAGAGGAAGCCTTGTTCCCTGTTGACTCTGCTTTTCCTGCAGGACCCCTCCAACTTCTCAAGCAGTGGGCTAGCTGAGGACACACACAGTTAATGAGACTTTGACTCCTCTGCATAAAAGTACAGTCATGGTGCCTGGCCCCTTGTTCCCCGAGAAAAAGCTTGCTAGACATAAAGCAAAGCTGCCCACGACGCTTCTCTCTCAATAGCTTTCTACCCTATGTCATTAGAAGACTTCCACTTCACATCATCACACATCTCTGCAGTCACCAACTACTATTCTTACTTTTCTACCTTCACAGGCACATGGTCTCAGAGGTACTTACTTGACTCACCTTATTCATCTGTCAAATGAAGATGATACTGCCCTGCAATCTCCTAGAAGTTTTAGAAGATACAGTTCCAAATACTCTAGCAAAGTACACAAAGGGCTGCAAGTGCTAGGAGATACATTCATCTCCCCCACCGGCCTGTGAGCTTCTCATCTGCCTGATTATTCCCTCCCTAGCACCCAGCAGAATATTTTGCACATAGTAAGTTACCAAATAAAATGGTGCTTCATGAATTCAAGCTATGGATAGGAGTGTGGCATTTCAGGGCTGCAAATGACAATCAAGCCTCTGTTACCATGAGCTGCTTCCCAACCTGAACCTGGGACCAGGCCTTTCCCATATCCCCCATAGCAGGATCAGGTGACACCAGGTGAAGCCAATGTCATTCACTTTTCTTCAGAAGAGTCCAGTGGGAGTAAGATATGTGCCAGGCTGTAAGGAGATTGGGTCACAGTCTTTCACAGAAAGAAGCAGAGGAAAGGCAATACCTGGGACCAGCACTGTGGCGGCAGAGGGTGAAAGGGGGACAGCAGGAAACATGGAGACTGGGCTCTGACTCTGTGCTCATTTCAAAGCATTTCTGATCCAGTCAGTGTGAGCACGATGAAGGAAGAAGGCTGTATAGGACCATTTCACGCCAGCAGCAGTCAGACGGGTGAAGACTTGAAGGAGGAGAAATAATCACAGACCCACAGACTTGGATGGATGGGACCCTCAAGACCACCTCCTTCATTTTACACTTAAGGCCTGGGATTCTGAAGTAATTCACCCAAGGTTAGAGAACCAGAGAAGTGCACAGCCATGTCTGGAACCAGGTAGCTCAACTCAGCCCAGTGTTCATTCTACGTCCTATCTTCCCATGAGGTGGAATAGCTCTTTATTCTTTAATATCTCTTGACAGTCACTTGACAGTCATGGCAATCCCAGGGGTCAGGCAGGACATGGACTGTCATTCCCATTTGGTACCAGAAGAAACTAAGGCCCAGGGAGGCTTTTGCATTAATAGCCACAAATATTGGTGACTTGGCCAGGTTGTTATTGTTTAGTTGCTAAGTTGTTTCCAACTCTTTTTTGATCCCCCTGGACTATAGCTCACCAAGCTCTTCTGTCCATGGAACTCTCCAGGCCAGAATACTGGAGTGGGGAGCCATGCTCTTCTCCAGGGGATCTTTCTGACCCAGGGATCGAACCAGCATCTCTGGCCTTGGAGGCAGATTATCGCTGAGCCACCAGGAAATCCCTCAAAATGGCCAGGAGCATAACCTAGTACTCCTGACAAAGGCAGCTGAGTGATTAAGGACACCACAGTAGGTGTCAGACAAACCTGGTTTTGAATCTTAGCTCCCCAGATTACCATCCCTGAAACTTTGGGGTTAGTCATCTGTCCTTCTGGGGACTCAGTTTTCTCAACTATAAACTGGAGAATGATGATAATACTAATCTCAGAAGCACATAATAATGCTCTGAGTAGTTCTTTTCTCTCTGTATCCTCCCCCAGCCTCAGTGCCTCTCTCTTCAGGAGTCCACTGGGAGGAAGAGGTGGGGCAGTTGATAACAAAAGCTGAGAAAATGAGCTTTGGAACGCATGATGGCGGTTGTTCCCCATCACCTGGCCCCAGCCCCTCCTCCCTCCCTCCTCCCACCAAGGATGCTGGACAAGAGTACTCTGAGCGGACTGGCACTCCCCATGCCATTTGTGTTCCTGGGCAGGCAGCCAGCAAAATCTTTAAATGCAAATTAAAAAAAATAAATCAGCAAATCCCAATTGTCTGACCTTGGAAGCAAAGAGACAGACAGATAACAATGTAGAGGAATGAGCCAGGAGGACTATGGGCCCCACAGCTTCAGGGTGGGGAAGGAGGTGAAAGTGAAGACAAGGTGAAGAGAAAAGTGGGCATAAGTACAGATGCTCACTACATAGCTGAGCCCCTTTTCCCCCAGACAGACAGCCAAGCAGCTCTGTGGCCTGGTAGGACCAGGCCTCCATCTCTCTTAGCACTACCAAAACCAAGATCAATGCCAAGTCCTGACACAGGCCCAGTGAAAATTCCAGCAGGCAGGAACCTGGTTCAGAAGAGAAAAGTAAATGATAAACAATTGCTGTTTCCAGAAGCCCTTCTCCTTTATGCCTTCATGTGTACTTGCCTGTTCCTTTCCCATATGTAACATTTGCCTGGTTCTTAGAACACTAGCCTAGTTCTGTCTTGGGACCTCTGTGAAGAAATGTCCTCCCTCAGCTACAAAATGAGTCAGAGCCAGATGGAAGACTTGAGGCTTTCCTGCCTCCACTGTCACGACTCAAATCTCACAGATTGCTCTTCCCAAACCATGCCCTGGGGAGCGAGGCATTCCTCATTGCTTCTTTTACTTCTCTTCTTTGGCAGCAGGTCCCTGATGGCTTCCCAGGTTGTGCTGGTGGTAAAGAACCTCCCTGCCAATGCAGGAGACATAAGAGACGTGGGTACCATCCTTGGGTTATGAAGATCCCTGGAGGAGGGCATGGCAACACACTCCAGTGTTCTTGCCTGGTGAATCCCCATGGACAGAGGAGCCTGGCAGGTTACAGTCCAAGGGATCACAAACAGTTGAATTCAACTGAAGTGACTTAGCACACACGCATGCACACCCTGAAGGCTACTATCTGTTCAGGCTGATCAAAGCTGGTGTAAACTGATAGGCCCCCCAGTGGAAATCCAGCCTGAGGCAAGTCAAGAAGCAGGCTTTCCAAGTGCCTCCCTGCTGGGGACCCTTTAGCTCAGCCTGTGGGCTTAATCTCTTTAGTGGTATCACTGCCTTTGGCCTTGTTTCCTGTGTCTTCATACAGGGAGGGCAGTATCCTCAAGCCACCTATCAGGTGGCTTGTCCTTGGGGTTCCTGAGAATGAAACCCACTTCTCAGAGCAGCCAGGGGGTCTCTGGGGAGGCACAGTGTTGGAGCAGTCAGAAGAAGATCTAAAGCTTCTCCCCACCCTCGAGCCAGCAGCAACACTAGTCTCACCGGATCCAGGACTGCTAGACTGGCAGTGCAATTGATTGGACTCCTTGGGTCAAGTTCCCAGTATAAAGATGGTAGGATTATGAACATGAAGAGCAAAAGGAGCTCACATTTCAACATTTGGGATATGGAAGTCTCTTGCTGGTTTCTAAAACCATGTGACCTCATTTCACTTTTAGTGTCCTCCAGCAGGGGCACCTCCACCAGGTGGTCCAAATGGCATCCATGGACAGATCCAAATGCCCAGGTGTTTGGCTTCTGGGTACTTAGTACTCTCTACTCACTGCTACTTCTCTCTCAAAGCAGAAAAAGGATGAATCAGGAGAAAGGAAACTCACATTTGCTGAACAAGTATTAGTTGCCAGACACTATCTTAGATACTTTCCTATACCTTCTCCAGTTTATTTCTTCCTATTTTCTATTTTTTTATTTTTGGTGGGGAAAGGGAGTTGTGCCTTAGATACAAAAATTAGCATTGCTTGGAATTCTGTTACAGTTACACTATCAGCTCATGTGTGGCCCACTTTGTTTTATTTTATTTCTATTTTTGCTCATCTATTTATTGAAATATAGTTGATTTGCAATGCTGTGTTAGTTACAGGTGTACTAACACAACATTTAGTTGTGTTATATATAGATGAATATATATATATAGGTCACCTATATATATATATATATGTGAAAATGTATTCAGTTTTATATATATATGTGTGTGTGTGTATACACACACACACACATATTTATAAGAGAAAGTAGGGAAATCACTAGGCCATTCAGGTATGACCTAAATCAAATCACTTATGATTATACAGTGGAAGTGACAAATACATTCAAGGGATTAGATCTGATAGAGTGCCCGAAGAACTATGGATGGAGGTTCATGACATTGTACAGGAGGCAGTGATAAAGACCATCTCCAAGAAAAAGAAATGCAAAAAGGCAAAATGGCTGCCTGAGGAGGCCTTACAATTAGCGGTGAAAAGAAGAGAAGCAAAAAGCAAAGGAGAAAAGGAAATATACACCCATTTGAATGCAGAGTTCCAAAGAATACCAAGGAGAGATAAGAAAGCCTTCCTCAGTGATCAATGCAAAGAAATAGAGGAAAACAATAGAATGGGAAAGACTAGAGATCTCTTCAAGAAAATTAGAGATACCAAGGGAACATTTCATGCAAAGATGGGCTCAATAAAGGACAGAAATGGTATGGACCTAACAGAAACAGAATATATTAAGAAAAGGTGGCAAGAATACACAGAAGAACTATACAAAAAAGATCTTCACAACCCACATAATCACGATGGTGTGATCACTCACCTAGAGCCAGACATCCTGGAGTGTGAAATCAAGTGGGCCTTAGGAAGCATCACTACAAACAAAGCTAGGGGAGGTGATGGAATTCCAGTTGAGCTATTTCAAATCCTAAAAGATGATGCTTTGAAAGTGCTGCACTCAATATGCCAGCAAATCGGGAAAACTCAGCAGTGGCCACAGGACCAGAAAAGGTCAGTTTTCATTGCAATCCCAAAGAAAGGCAATCCCAAAGAATGTTCAAACTACCACACAGTTGCACTCATCTCACATGCTAGCAAAGTAATGCTCAAAATTCTCCAAGCAAGACTTCAATATTATGTGAACTGTGAACTTCCACATGTTCAACTGGATTTAGAAAAGTCTGAGGAACCAGAGATCAAATTGCCAATATCTGCTGGATCATAGAAAAAGCAAGGGAATCTCAGGAAAACATATACTTCTGCTTTATTGATTATGCCAAAGCCTTTGACTGTGTAGATCACCACAAACTGTGGGAAATTCTTCAAGAGATGGGAATACCAGAACACCTGACCTATCTCCTGAGAAATCTGTATGCAGATCAAGAAGCAGCAGTTAGAACTGGACATGGAACAACTGACATGTTTCAAATTAGGAAAGAAGTACATCAGGGCTGTATATTATCACCCTGCTTATTTAACTCAAATGCAGAGTACATCATGAGAAATGCTGGGCTGGAGGAAGCACAAGCTTGAATCAAGATTGCTGGGAGAAATATCAATAACTTCAGATACACAGATGATTACCACCGTTATGGCAGAAAGTGAAGAGGAACTAAAGGACCTCTCAATGAAAGTGAAAGAGAAGAGTGAAAAAGGTGGCTTAAAACTCAACATTCAAAATACTATGATCATGGCATCTGGTCCCATCGCTTCATGGCAAATAGATGGGGAAACAGTGGAAACAGTGAGAGACTTTATTTCCTGGGCTCCAAAATCACTGCAAATGGTTACTGCAGCCATGAAGTTAAAAGATGCATTCCCCTTGGAAGAAAAGTTATGACCAACCTAGACAGCATATTAAAAAGCAGAGACATTACTTTGCCAATAAAGGTCCATCTAGTCAAAGCTATGGTTTTTCCAGTAGTCATGTATGGATGTGAGAGTTGGACTATAAAGAAAGCTGAGCACCGAAGAATTGATGCTTTTGAACTGTGGTGTTGGAGAAGACTCTTGAGAGTCCCTTGGACTGCAAGGAGATCCAACCAGTCCATCCTAAAGGAAATCAGTCCTGAATATTCATTGGCAGGACTGTTGCTGAAGATGGAACTCCAATACTTTGGCCTCCTGATGTGAAGAACTGACTCATTGGAAAAGACCCTGATGCTGGGAAAGATTGAAGGCAGTTGGAGAAGGGGATGACAGAGGATGAGATGGTTGGATGGCATCACCGACTTGATGGACATGAGTTTGAGCAAGCTCTGGGAGTTGGTGATGGACAAGGAAGCCTGGTGTGTTGCAGTCCATGGGGTCACAAAGAGTTGGACACGACTGAGTGACTAAACTAACTGATATATATATATATATATGTTCTTTTTCAGATTCTTTTTCATTATGTTATTACAAGATATTGGCTATAATTCCCTGTGCTATACAGTAGGTCCTTGTTTATTTATTCATATAACTTTATTTCTTTCCCTCTTTATCACCTTTCCCAGTGCTATTTCTTTTCCTGATCAACATCCAGTCTTTGTTTTCTTATGTGTTTGATTTACATAAGTAATATTATTCTGTTCATCTTTTTCTGCTTCTTTGTTTCACATAGTATTGCAATTATAGAGCTGCCAAGTTGCTTCAGTCCTGTCCGACTCCTAGCGACCCCATGGACTGCAGCCCACCAGGCTCCTCCATCCATGGGATTCTCCAGGCAAGAGTACTGGAGTGGGTTGCCATTGCCTTCTCCAATTATAGAGCTAATTATGTTGATATCTTTGTACCTAGTGTGTTCATTTTGACCACTGCATAGTATTCCATAATTTGCATATCCTGCATTTTACTTATTTGTTCCCCTGTTGATGAACATTTAGGTTGTTTCTAATTCCTTTCTATTGCAATATTGCAGTGGACATTTTCATACAAGCCATTTTCTGTACCTGTGAGAGCAGTTATTTTTTTTAATATTTTTTATTTCTTTATCTGACTGCACTAGATGTTAGTTGAAGCACACAGGATCTTTAGTTGTGGCATGTGGGATCTAGTTCCCTGACCAGGGATCAAACCTGGGCCCTTGCATTGGGAGGGCGGAATTTTAGCCACTGGACTACCAGGGGAGCCTCGTGAGAGCAGTTCTTGTGGGATGTATATCCAGAAGTAGAACTGCTCTATCACAGGGTATGTACAAATTAAAATTTTCTAAATAATTGAAAACTCCTCTCCAAGTTGGGTATATCTATTTACATAATTCCCTATTTCCCTACATCATTATTAATACCTGTTATTAGCTTACTCTTTTCAAATGTTTTGCCAGTCTGATGGGTATAAAAGAATATCTTGTTACTGTTTTAATTTGCCTTTTCCTAATGATAATGAGGTTGAACATTTATTTAGATGATTATGATCCTCTTATTGAAGCTTCCCTTTCTGTAAGTTGCCTATTTGTACATTTGTTGTCTTCTCTGTCAGATTTTGTGTATCTTTCTTGCCCTACATATTCTGGATATTAATCTGTTTTGTTCATATATGTTACAAATATTTTCTCCAAGCCTGTTACCTCTCTGTTCGATTTGCTCATTGTGTCCTTTGTAGAAAAGAAATCTTAACTCTTAATGGACTTTAATCAAATTCATCCACTTTTGCCTTTATGGTTTGTACTCTCCACACCTTACGAAAACATTCTTACCCCCATGCCACAAAGACATTCTCCTATATATTCTACCAAGAATTGTATAGCTTTGCCTTTTATGTTTAAGTCTTCACTATCTCTAGAGTTTATTTTGTATATGGAATGAGGAAAGCATTTATTCTTATTTTTTCTATGTAATAAGCTTATTTTTCCACTATTGCTACATTATGCCAGTTTACATAGAATGGACCTTTTCTGTGGTCTTCAGTTTTGATCAGTAAGTCAGGATTTCTTTGTCAGGCTTCTATTGTGTTTCAAAGCCTTGAAGAGGAAATCTAGTGGAGCTTATGACACGAAACCTGCCTTCAGGAAACACGCCATCTAGCTAGGAGAATAAAACATAGACACAAGGACTTGAGAATATGCACAAAGCAACACCTAGGTAAGGATAAATAAAAACCTTGGAAGCTGAGAACACAAGTTTAGAGGGTTAAAAAAGGAGCTGGGTCCCTATTGCCAGGATAGGATGGATAAAAGGTTTGGACTAGGGGTACAAAGACAGCTTCCCAAGTGGCACTAGTGATAAAGAACCCGCCTGCAAATGCAGGAGACATAAGAGACGTGAGTTGGGAAGTTCCCCTGGAGAAGGAAATGACAACCCATTCCACTATTCCTGCCTGGAGAACCCCATGGACAGAGGAACCTGGCGGGCTACAGTGTCCGTGGGATCACAAAGAGTTGGCCACGACTGAAGCGACTGAGCACACATGAAGCTACAGGGACAGCATTTGATGTCATCACTCTGAGATGCTCATCCAATCAACCTAGTTTTATGCAGTTGCCACAGAATGAAAAAGATAGGAGCCACTAAGGCTTCATCATTTGCCATGATCTGGCCTTGCTGGTATGCTCAGTGTTTTCCTTCTCATGATCTTTTCCCTTCGAATAGCTCCCCAGCCCCTGGGTACCAATTAAGAAGGAAGCAAAGTCATTTTTTACTGGAGTCCAGGTACCCAGTCCACAAAAATCTCCCTGAATCAGCTGTCTCCCTTTTCAGAGAAAGACTGACTTGAAGGGAAATTATTTATAAAAATAATAATAATACCCTCACAGCCCTTCTGGAGCCCACATTTTCTCCACAAATATATTGTACCTTGGTCACCGCTGGGAAGGGAGGCAGCTGACAGAGGGCAGTTTTTGTAGACTGAGTACATGGACTCTGGTCAAAGGACCTCAGGGTGAGAGAGATACCAGAAAGGAGTTCCCAGACAGACAGGACCAAGCTGTCTCCCTTTTTCCAGAGGTCTCCCTCTGCCCAAATTCCTGGTATCTAGTTTGCCTGTGCCTTTCCTATTCTATGGTCAGAAAACTATGGAGGCTTCAGAGAGAGTCAGGAACGCTCCTCCCCCGCCCCCCACCACCAGTCCCCCTCTGCCTCAGGAGGCCTCGCCTTGGCACAGAGGTGTAACATCTTGCCTTCCAAACATGGTGTTCCTAGGCGTCTGCACTGCAAAGAAGACACCAGTTATCCTCAGCAGGGCAGCCTGTATTCAGTGTAGCCAGCATCCGGGTCTGATTTTGCTCCTAGTAATATCCTTCTGCTTTAGTGCTTTGAGACTTTGGAGGGGGGGCAAGAAAGGAATGGAGGGGAAGAGGGATAGGGGCAGAAAAGCAAACAGAGCTCATCAAAACCAACAAACAATAGAGCCCAAGCTCCTAGCTCCTTAATCCTCTCAGGGCCTAGTCCTCACCATGGCAACCAGTAAGCCTCTAGGCCTCCTGAGTCCTCAATCCAGTTGTTAGTGAAGAGCGGATGCTGGCTGCTTTGACTGGGAGGGTTTCAATACTGGGCAAATTAAACTGGTTTTGAGGAGATGTGGAAGTTGAAGGAGCAGGCAGAGAGAGGAGAAGGAACATTGAGATGAGGAACGGCAGGTTTCTGTCAGGCAGCATCTCTCAGGAACTCTCTTGGGGAGATGGAGGGGACCTCCGCTACCAACTTGGATTAACTCTCAAAGGTCCCAGGTGGAGGCTGGCCCTCCCCACTGCCTTCACCATTCCCCTTAGGCAACCCTCTGCAGTGTCAGGTATCCTTCATTGTGGGTGGGTGCCAGTCAGCTCTCTGCAGCCTAAAGTGAGATGCTCCTTCTTTGGCCAAAAGCAGAAAGAAGAGCTAGAAAGTAAAACTTGGCAGGGTTCCTACTTTCACATCACCTAGGAGATAGCTGGTCATTGGTGAGAGTCTCTCTCCCCAGAGAAACAAGAGGGGCACTCCTCAGGAAAGATTCTTGGCAACTCAGTTCTTCTGACCCAGTACCTCTGCCTCACCAGGCCTCCCAAAGTCACCACTGCTATAGCCCTTGTTGGGTTCAACCTGTCAACTAAAGGGCCCTGACCTCCATGGATAGACAGCCATCTGCCGAAGTGGGCAGTCCTTCAAGTCATATCAGAGGCTCTATAACTCCCACAGGTGACTGTTTTGGCCAACTACCTTTCCTGAGAAACAGGCTGGAGCTGGGTATGGGGCTGGAGTAGAGTCACTGATACACACAATGAGCTGAGCCTGGACTCAGAAATCAGACCCCAGTCTAGTCCTCAGGCAGCTCACACTGGCCCTATCCCCCATCAAGGTGGATGAATTCTTAGATCTTTTCCTAAATGCATGCTTTGACAAGGAAAGGGGAGGCAGTAAGCTGGGGAGGAAGGACTCAGGGGAGGCCCTTGGGTGTTTTGCTCATGTCCACGACTAGTGAAGGGTT
Source organism: Cervus canadensis (assembly GCF_019320065.1). Classification (NCBI taxonomy): domain Eukaryota; kingdom Metazoa; phylum Chordata; class Mammalia; order Artiodactyla; family Cervidae; genus Cervus; species Cervus canadensis. The sequence goes on along the minus strand of NC_057419.1, from coordinate 144,089,831 downwards.
GCTTCCTCAATTTGTTCCTAGTGGGTTTGATTTCTCCTATTGCAAATGAAACTGGATACTCTTTCCTCCTTAAAAATACTACCTTCCTTCCTCTGTATGTGCTCATGGGTCTGGTACCATCTGCACACTCTTTCCATTCCCTTAGTGAGGCACTGAGTCCCAGAATCTGGAAAAAATTAGCATCTTCACTTTAGCCTCAACCTCCAAGACCTTAATACCTTAGACTTATTAATTTCAGAGTCAAGGAGGAGTCTTGCTTTCACTCATTCACTCACTCATCTGCCTTTTTTTAAAAATCACTAGACTAACGTCCTTGAAGGCAGGGGCTATGTCTGATTTTGCTCACTAGACTGCTCCAGTGCCTGCTTGGCGTGCAGTCGGTACTCAGTAAAGATTTCTTTGACTGAAGCCTTTTATGTGCATAACCTCAGAGTCTGTTGATGACTTAAAACAACAGTAACACCCAAAGCTTCCATTTATTGAACAACTACTGTGTGCCAGGGCCTGTGCTAAGTACTTCAGATAGACATTCTAATTTAATGTTTGAGTGATAGAAACTGTTATTCAATTCCATTCCACAGAAGAGAATAATGAGACTCAAGGACTTTAATTTTTTCCAACTCACGTGGTTAATAAATAAGTGGCAAACCCAGGTCCTTTAGACTCCAAAGCCTGCCTCCCTATACCGGTGTTAAGGAAGTGCAGCTGAGATTAAGGTTACTATCTGGTCCCCAAAATGCCAGTTAACTTTTCACAGAGAGATCCTTGGCCACATACTTTATTCCCAACACTGGCAAACCAGTTTGTCTGAAGCAGCCCAAGAGAGACAGTGTGTGGTGTGTTATATATGCCTTTCTACTTGCCAATATCCCTTACTCAGATACAAAAAGTTTTGTACAAAAGTTTATACAAAAGTTTTACTGAACACTTTTTCCCCCTCCCTCCAATCAGAAGAGGGAGTTCAATTACTGTCCCTTCATTTACAGATAAGGACCCTGAGGCTCAAAAGAAGTGATACAAATTGCCTAAGTTCACAGAGCCAAGAAGTAGTAGAGCTGCAGCTAAAATTCACTCTTTACTGTCTCTAAAAAATCGCCAAGTATATGTATGGCTGAGTCCCTTTGCCGTCCACCTGAGACTATCACAACATTGTCAATTGGCTATATGCTTAATGTGCTTAGTCGCTCAGTCATATCAGACTCTGCGATCCCATGGACTGTATTCCGCCAGACTCCTCTGTCTATAGGATTTCCCAGGCAAGAATACTGGAGTGGGTTGCCATGCTCTCCTCCAGATCTTCCCAACCCTGGGATGGAACCCACATCTCCTGTAGTTTCCTGCACTGCAGGCGGATTCTTTATTTGCTGAGCATCAGGGAAGCCCATACTCCATACAAAATTAAAAGTTTAAAAAACATAAAAAATTTTTTAAAAAATCTGGGAGCATAAGCCACTGGGTCTCCTTCACATGCAAAGCATTGGAAATCTTGCTTTGTGGCATATGCCAATTCCCACTAAAAAACTGCTGCCTTCTACTAAGACAAAGACAGTCTAGGGGGCCAGTGCTGCATCCTAAATTGCCGTCTGGGGAGAAACTTGGCATCTCTCATGCACAGTCAAAAGTAGAAACCCATTACCCTGCAGGAAAATCTTTTGATGTCTTCTCCTCAAAGGTGCTGTCTAAGAATTAGCCTCCTTCCCCCGCCCCGCCATCCCCCAAACAAGGCAGGGATATGTGCTCAGATGCAGTGCAAGCTGGCAAGGGCCTCTGCGAGGTTTTTGTTTGTTTGTTTTCCCCTGACACCTAAATGAGGACCAGGAATTCATGTCACTTCTTCCCTCCATCTGTCCTCTTTCCCCTCTGAGAACTCTTAATCATTTTTAAAGCCCAATGAATAAAGAAAACAGGCCACACACACACACCCTAGAGATTACAGCACTGCTCTCTAAAAGTAGGCCTTGGTCATAAAAAGAACACTGCTGGATGGGGCAAAAGCCAACAGATTAGTGGGGATTTGCACCAGCCTAAGTAGACTTAACTCCTAAGTGGCAAAGTGGCTTGAACACAGATCTGTCCGAATTCTGTTAGTGACTTCCATACAGGATTCTTTCTCCTCCTCCTCCTCCTCCTCTCCTGTATGACTGTCTCCCCACCCCCATCCCTCCCATAAGATGCTGTCCTTCTCTGCCTCTCCCACTGTCAAGTGACTGAAAGAATAACATTTCCTGAGCTTCCTTCACTGAATTATTCATCTTTGCTGCCTGGGCATGACAAAACTTCTCATTAAAAGCCCTGGGTGGGGGTGAACCCCTCCCCCCCGCCCCCCGCCCCCATCCCAGCCTGCACAGCTAACAGGAGAAAGAGCCAGGGGGAGGAAGAGACATGGTGAGTGGAGTGGGAGTTCCCCCCACAAAGGGCCTGTAGACAGAGTTCATGAGACCCGGGGACTCAGGAGGGTGATGGACACAGGCAGGCTCCTGACTCCAGGGTGACCAGTGTGCTAGTCTGGGCCATTATCCTTCTCGAAAGCTTTGGACAAACACAGAAGGCCTGAGCCCACCATGCCTCTCAGCCTAAGAATGTCCAAGTGTTGTAGGAAGGGGGACTCCCTTCCAGGGCCCGAAGTTGGGCTCTTGTCTAACACTCGGAAAAGAATTGTCCGAGGAGACACGTGCTGACAAAGCAAGAGATTTTATTGGGAAGGGCACCCAGGTGGAGAGCAGGAGGGTAAGGGAACCCAGGAAAACTGCTCTGCCACGTGGCTCGCAGTCTTGGGTTTTATGGTGATGGGATTAGTTTCCGGGTGGTCTTTGGCCAATCATTCTAATTCAGAGTCTTTCCTGGTGGCGCACGCATCACTCAGCCAAGATGGATGCTAGCAAGAGGGATTCTGGGAAGTGGACGGACAGGTAGTGTCTCCTCTCGACCTTTCCCGAACTCTTCCGGCTGGTGGTGGCTTATTAGTTCCATATTCCTTATCAGGATCTCCTGCCATAAAATAACTCATGCAAATGGTTACTATGGTGCCTGGCCAGGGTGGGCGGTTTCAGTCAGTGTGCTTCCCCTAACACAAGTGCTGAGCAGTCAAAGAAATAGTCATGACACTGAGGAGAACTCACCCCTGTCTCTGCCATCAGGACTCAGTAAAGTAGGACAAGTTATCCATCCCGATTGTACCTAGAGGGACAGAGCCATGCAGGGAAGAGAGTGGAGTGGGGACAGGAGACCTAATTTCTGGTTCCAGCTCTGCCATTAGCCAGCTGTGTGACCCTGGGCACACCCCTTGGCTTTTCTGTGTCTGACTTTTCACTTGTACAAGGGAGGCAGCACATACAGTGCGGTGATTCAGGGCATGGGCTCTGGAGCCAGGCTGCCCTGGTTCACATCTCAGCTCTGTGTATGTGACAGTGACAAATCCGTTTAGCCTGACAAAGCCTCAGTCCTCTTATCTGTAAAATGGGGAAAACAAATAGTGCCTGCCTCAAAAGATTGCTGCAAACTGTACAGCAGCCAGTTTGAGAGACACTCAGAGATGGTTGCTACATGTATCTCATCACAGATCCTTGTTCTCCAGAGTCTGGTCTGTTCAAGTCACTGGGACCTGGCTCTTCATTCCAGAGGGAACATATCATTCTGGTGGTGAGGAGACGTGGTTTGCAGGTGGCCTGGGCCAGCCCTTCAGAAAAAGATGGAGGCACATCAATGTGATGTTCTGCAAAACTTCGTGTGGCCCTCTTCATTTTGAGGCATCCCGGGGAACCCTGCAGTGGAGACCAGTGCTCCCAGGCTTCCAGGACATTTGCCCATGACTCCGCATAGGATAGAGTAAGGGCTGTGAAGGAGGAAAAATAATTTCCTCTCTATCCTTCTAATTCTTGACTGAAGCCCCCAGCCCTGTAATAAAAGACAGATTAACAGGAGAAAAACATACAGACTTTTAGTAACCTATGTACCTCCTGCATTCATGGGAGAGACCCAGGAAAATTGAGTGACTCCCCAAAATGGTCTAAGCCTCCAACTTATATACCATCGCCAGCTAAAAACAAAAGAAGATGATGAGGGAGTGAGGGAGAGCCAGTGATGGGAGGTTTTCAGGAAAAGCTCAGGGAACAAGAGTAAGATTGTCATGCATATTTAACAATTGCTGTCTTCTCCACTGATAAGAGTTTCTTGAGATTAAGTCATCCTTCTCTTCCTGGTCCAGCAAGGGAGACTCACTTACAAATGGAGATTTCCCTTATAAATGTAAATGTTTCTTACAACATAGTAACTTCTGCTAGGTTTCCAGAGCTTTTCTAGCTCTGCTGTTCCTTAAAAATAACCAGCCTAAGATAAACCTTATGCCAAAGAGATAAATTTTGAGGTGGTGAATTCTACCCATGCTCTGTGCCTACCCCAGGGGAGCCACAGCCGGGGAGGCCAGGGCCAGGGCAAGAGGTCAGCAAATCCAGGCCTCTCCTCCCCTGGCCTCTGGGTACTCAGCCAACCAACCAGAAATGTGCGGCTTACCTTGGCCTCTTACCCCAGACCTGGCTGCCTTGGCTTTGGTTTGCTTTCCATGATTTGCTTTCTGATTCTGCCAAGATTTGGGAACCTACAAAGAAAGGGCCTGTGCTTTAAGCCATTAATGGTGTCATGAGCAATCTGGCCAATAGAGCAGCCAGGACTGGCCCCACAGAGGTTTGCCACTCAGCACTGTTGTCCAAGCTGGGGCTGCCACCAGTGCCTCCCCATTCATCCACCCATCCTTCCATCCTTCCACCCATCCATCCATGCATCTACCCATCCTTCCATCCACCCAACCACCCATCCATGTACCCATTCATCCTTCCATCCACCCACCCCTCATCCACCCAGCCACCCATTCACCCATCTGTCCATCTAGGTACCCATCCATCCTTCCATCTACCCATCCATCCATCCATCCTCCCATCCAGTCACCCATCATCCAACCACCCATCCATCCATCCATCCTTCCATCCACCCACCTATCTACCCATCCACCCACCCATCTATCCATCTACCCACCTATCCATACACCCATCCACTCATCCATCTATTCATCCTTCCACACACCCACCCATCCATCCATCCACCCATCCATCCATCCATCCTTCAGTCTCTCTACCCAACCTTCCATCCACCCACCCATCCATCTGTCCATCCTTCCCTCTACTCACCTATCTACCCATCTACCCACTCATCTAACCATTTGCCCATCTATTCATCCATCCATCCACCTATCCATCCATGTACCCATCCATCCTTCAATTCACCACTCACCCATCCACCCATTCATCCACCCATCTATCTACCCATCCACTTATCTATCCATCCATGCATCCATCCACCCATCCACCCATCCATCCACTCACCCATCCATGCATCTATCCATCTATCCATGTATCCATCCATCCATGCATTCATCTCCAAGTATTTAGCTGCCACTTATTCTGTGCCTGGCCCTGTACCAGATTCTGTGGGAACTCAGCAATGATAAAAACACAGGCCTGGACCTAAGGGAGGTCGCAGTCTATTCAGGGGAGGAGCTTTATGAGGAGCTGCACACATGGATGTGAGATTACAAATTGTGAGAAACAGAAAGAAATAGAGAGGTGTTATGAATGCCTGTAAGAGTAGGAAGCCAGGAAAGAAGTCCAAAGAGGTGATGTTTAGGCCTGACCCCAAGGGAGAGAAGGCACCAGGCTGAGGGGAGAGGATGCAGGAGGGCCAAGTTGTGTCCCTGCGCTGGGCCAGGGTGTTTCCAAGCCCTTTGCCTTGGTGGGTCAGGCTCTGGGTCAGAAGGATGCCCATTGACTTTCACTTGACAAACAAACTCTCTGACTGCTACCACTAAGGCTTTTCAACATCGAGCCCTCAGACCATGGGCCTCAGAGTCCGAGAGAAAACTTGTATATAGGTACATGCCTGGGCTGCACAGCCCACAGAGACCTGAATTTAGCAGGTTATGGTGGGCTCAGGTATTTGCATTTTTAATAAGGTCTCCAGGTGGTTCTAAGTATATTGGACTTGGAGAATCTCTTTACATTCTAGAGCATGGGGGAGATGGTTTGGTGGCAAAAACAAAATTATTGAATTATTGTCCATATTTATGAGCCTGGGTTAAAAGTGACTCTCTCAAAAGCCTTCTATGGTCCCTGCCAGGCTCTAAAGGCTGCCTTTATCTTGGACTTTCTGAATGGGCTTTTTCTTAGGGCTCCCACATCTCCCAGTTTACTGGGACTCTCCTTGTTATATAATTGAAAGTTCCACTTCCCAGGAAATCCCTGTCAGCAAACCAGACTAGTTGGTCACCTTATTTTCTTAGAGAAAAGCCCTCCTAGATTTACCTTGGAAAAGAAGGAGTCACTAGAATAAGAGATCCCCCCATATCTGGCCAAAGTGCTCCCTAACCTGCTAAACCTGCCTTCTTATCTCTCTGCAAAGAGCATACTTCTCCCTCCATTCCCCAGCGTACACTCTCACTCCTTTTTTCCTCTGGACAAGTATCATTTCCAAAAGAAGGAATGACAAGCCAGCAGGTCTCACAGCATATCCAAAGTTTTGGAGATGGAAATACCAAAGCTGCACCGAAGGCTAAGCCCTGGACTTAGAATCTAGAGCAGAAAGAAGCTATCAGCTGCCAGATTCACAGAGTAATAGAAAAGAAGACATATAGCATTACCATGGTAACTAGCCTCCAAAAGCCCCCAGCACCTGCTCCTTTCTATACAAGATTTCCCCAAACAGGAATATTTCTTACTTCCTTGTTTTTCTTTTCAATAAAGATGTTAATTTTATTTCCCCTCATTTGTGTTTAATGTTCCAGTAGCAAGTTAGCTTCTCCCTGGCTCTCCAGCACCTCCCTGTCTCTCCCAAACCTTTTCTTCTCCTCTTTCACCAGCTTCCCTTCCCCTCCTGTCTATATTTTCTGATTTATTCTGTCTGTCCTCACAACTTCCTGTGCCCCCACCTCCAAGGAATATTTCTAACCTAAGCCCTCATCCAGAGTATTTTATCAGCTGCAGTTCTAACTCCCTAGCAAGCACTAGTCTTTGCTCTGGATGAGGGCTGGATGGTACTCCCTCCAAAGCCCACCTACTCTGTTCTGGTACCCCCAGCTGAAGGGGCACAGTGCAGCAAAACCATTTCAGCCCACAGAACAAATGAAGGAACAAAAGGGCTCCAGGGCCAAGAATAATAATAGCTTACCTAGTGCTACCTATGTGTCTGGCTCTTGGCTAGAGTCTATTATAACATTTAATCTTCATGACAACCCTGATGGCACAGGTTTTGTTTATTATCTCACTTATCAGATGAGGAAACAGAGGTTTAGACTGGTTAAGTCACTTGTAGAGGGTCACACAGCTAGTAAGTGATAGAGCTAGGACTTAAACCTAGTCAGTCAGGTGGCGCTACTGGTAAAGAACCCGGCTGCCAATGCAGGAGACATAAGAGACATGGGTTCCATCCCTGGGTCAGGAAGATCCCTAGAGGAGGCAACCCACTCCAGTATTCTTGCCTGGAGAATCCCCATGGACAGAGGAGCCTGGCAGGCTACAGTCCATAGAGTCGCACAGAGTCGGACACAACTGAAGAGGCTTAGCATGCATGCAGTCTAATGCCAAATAGCTGCTCTTTTCACAATGACCTTCAGAAACTGTTTGGGGAAGAAGATTCTGTCCTGATTCACTGAATGGGGATAGGAATCCAGGTATGCCCTCTAATCAGCATTATTTGGAGGGAATGGTCAATAAAAAGGTCTTGGGTAACAGTACCTGCTTCCTTGAATCTGCTTAGATCCAAGGGGGCAGTGTGGCAGAAAGTGAAATGGAGCAGGATCCTATGGTCCTTGACACCCATACCCCCACCATGACCTCTGCCTGCCTTTTGTCTGTGGAAAACTTCTGTCAAAGAATAAGTTTAATCACAGAGATGAGAAGTGTGGAAACAAAGGAAAACAGGCAAAGGAAACTAAATAATAGTTATGTAATCATTAAGCATAGTCAAGGATATAGTTCTTTCTCAAGGGCTATAGATAATATTCTGAGCCACATCCTGTGAGCTGTTTTACAGATACTGAAGCCCCACATAGAGAAGTTAAATACATGATGACCAGACTGTACCCAGGACATGAGCTGCCACAATTCTGAGAACAGATCTCAAAGAAATGGGAACAAATGGACCCTGGAACTGAAAATGAACTGTATCTAAAACAGTCAAGATGATGTTCATCAGACTACTGATGACCAATTTGAAGATGACTGTCAGAGCTGTACTGTTTCTGCATGCAGCACCCTGAGGAGGGGGGATCAGCCTTTGGACAAATGTCTGCCACCCTCCCCCCACCCAGTTGCGGAGATGCCAGCATCTGAAATAAAGCAAACTTTCCTTTCCACCAGCCTGTCCTGTTTATTGGCCTTTGAGCGATGAGCAGCCAGACCCCACACACTTTTGGTAACAAAAGGACAACAAGGGAGTTGAGTAACACTTTTTTCATTCATCCAACACATTTAGCTAATATTTCCCATGAACCAGGCTCTACTCAGCCTATCCATAGGCCTCTGTATTGTTGTGGAAAGACTGTCTGGTGCTAGGAGCTCTGTGGATGAGGCCTGGCTCTCCACTTGTCATCTCTGAGCCTGTTTCTTGGAATAATAATACTTGTGAGTTAACAAAAATTATGGCTCTGTAAGTGTCTGACACAAGAGCAGTCAACCTTGTAGAGGCAAAATCACTTCTACATGGGAAAGTTCCACTGAAACAAAGGGAGATGGTACTGAATTCTACCACAGATGGGATGGGTCCAGGGATGCTGGATATGTGCTAAGTCACTTCAGTAGTGTTCAACTCTGTGTGACCCCATGGACTCTAACCCTCCAGGCTCCTCTGTCCATGGGATTCTCTAGGCAAGAATACTGGAGTGGGTTGCCATGCCCTCATCCAGGGGATCTTCCAATCCAGGGATCGAACCCACATCTCTTACATCTCCAGCATTTGCAGATAGGTTCTTTACCACCAGCACCACCTGGGAAGCCCAAAAGAAGATTCTGGGACCCCTACCAACTCTCTTAGGCGTGGGCACTCTCAAAGCAAGGATCCCCAGGGTTGCCCATGGTATCACCTATTTGCATCTTGGAGTGCACAGCTTCCCCTTTCCAGATCCTGTGGTTGAAGAAGAGACCCAAGCCTTTGTAGAACACAGCGTTTTGATCCGACACCAATCTTCTACAGTTATGAGGTCTCTGTATAAAGATGCTGCTGAGGCAACATTATTTTTATCATTATCATTATTAGAGTGGGACCTTGTGTGCCCAGGCTTACAAGGGAAGCTGACCCTATAGAACAGGGATTGAAGAAATGCTTTGGGTAAGGGGGGAGCAGGATGCCAAGAAATTCTAAGGAAACCCAATCATTTTGTTTCACTCTCCTCTTTTCTTCTCTCATTTCTTACCTCATTTCTGTATTTTTTGTTTGTTTGTTTGTTTGTTTGGAAGAGAATGAGTTACTGAGTAAACAGTGGAAGAAGCTCAGTGTGCATAATTTAGCTGACTTGTGGCTTAATTAAAGGGACTCCCTTGGCCCTGCTGCTGAGCCTTTACAGCAGAGTAGCAACTCAAGAAGACATCTTGCCTTGGCCTGTGCTTGGTCAGGACAACTCGTGGCTACGGGGTACAGGGAAGAGGGTAGGTGTACACACGTGTGCCTTGTGGAGAGGGCCAGGGGAAAACATCAGAAAGCACAGAGCACAGAGCAGAGAAATGGTCTGGGTTTCCAGTAGAAGGCAAGAATGTGATGGTGAGCAACTCTCTGGAGCCAGAGTTTCTGAAATAGACTCCAAGCTCTAAACCAAATAGCTGGTTGGGCCAACCTTCCACACAAAGATGATAGAGGCAACTTTAGAGTCAACTAGGGGATTCCAAGGTGGCGCTAGTGGTAAAGAACCTGTCTGCCAATGCAGGAGACAAAAGAGGCATGAATTTAATCCCTGGGTCAGTAAGATCCCCTGGAGGAGGGCATGGCAACCCATTCCAGTATTCTTGCCTGGAGAATGCCAAGGACAGAGGAGCCTGGTGGGCTACAGTCCATGGGGTCACAAAGAGTCTGACATAACTGAGCAACTGAATACATACACACACACACACACACACACACACACACATGTTAATTGCACCATGATTCATCTGGTGGATAAAAATCTCCCCTTACTAGGGTGGAGGCAACTTCACCACTAACCACAGCAAAGTTTGATTTGGACAGAAGTATTGATTGTGGACTGTACCTTAATGTTCTAAGGATCTAGTTTGTTCTCACTTGACTAGAGCAGTCAGTTGGGGGAAAGCATGCCTGACTTTGACTCTTGGCTTCATGGCCAACTTGTTTGACATTTGAGGGGGAAAAAAAGGCCTATTCCACAGCCAAGCTCACCAGAATTTAGGCTGGAGAAAGTGCAATTTCTTCCTTCAAAAGCCTCCAGAGTGGCCATTGATTCACAGAAAGGCAGGATGCTGTCCTTTCTCCACTCTGCACTCACCCCCTGAAAATGGGGATCTGCATGGCAGAACCAAGAACCATGATGAATCAATGATTCTTTACTCCTATTCCCCCTTTCTTAAAATGAAGAGGCCTACCCTAATCCTCACTTGGGATCAGTGGACTTCAGTTGATCTCTGCAAGACACTCTGAACTCACAGTTAAGTAGAGATCTGAGTAAGTACAGAGCAGTGGATAGGCCAGAGTCTGAATATAGAATTGGACATGAGACAGACATCTAAACATTTCCTGGACACTAACTGCAAAAGGAAGCCTAGTTTCATCTCTGTTTTAGTCTATCTTATTGGTTGGCTTGAGTTTTTTTTTTTTTTTTTTTGGCTTGAGTTTTACCAACTTGTAAAGCTTATATCTTTATGTTTGAAAACTGGAAGTGGGATGAGAGTAGAAGTACAGTGAAGACATGAGCTGTGTTGTGGGTCTTTATTTTCCCATCTGTAGCATGGATCTAGGAAGAAGTAATCATAGCATATCAAATTGAAACAAAGAGTTAAAGACAGTGAAATGTCTCTAATAATAGTTATGAATCTCACCAACTTGTAACAAAAAAATCTTCTCTGCCTCTGACAAGTTGCAAGCACTTTGAATGCCAGAAATTTCTCTACAGAGTAACTAGAATCCCTTTACAGTCTCCATGGAGATCAGAGAATCATCTCAGAGTAAGGGGATGAGGAGGGCCCTTTGGCATCATTAGAGTCTATGGTGGACTCAGTTTCGCCACAGGCACTGGCCTTCTTAGCACTGATTAACAGCTTCTCCAGGATTTGTTCTATGATGTGAGGAGTATCTTGTTAGTTTCACTTTATCTGGTAATATTCTTACTGCTTGCTTGAGCTTGGATGGAATCTCAGCCACCAAGAGAGCCACTTCAAATTCTCTCCCTCTGGTAGCTCAGAATGAGCTGAGCTCCCCTGCCCGTGCTTCCAGTTTCCTCCTAGATGCTTCTCTGAAGAGTGAAAATATTTGTCCTTACTCAGTGGGCCTTCTAAACAGTCCTCGTGTACTCTATTCTACCATTTCATAGACCTGGTTCTGTACATGGAAAATAAGTTGGTCTCCCAAATGTTTCTGCTTAAGGTAATGCAACTGAGCAGACTTCCCTGGCTCCGTGCCACTGCTTGCCTGAAAATGTCAAGACTTCAGCATCCTATTTGTCTCTCCTGAAACCAGACCATAATTGAGGCTGGTTGTACTGGGTTTGCAGTTGTGAAACAGCACCTGCCTTTGACTCAGCAGCGGGCACACCACTGTGGAAAGTGAGGGGATTATAGAACACGTGGGATGGTAGAAAGGTAATGTGAAGGTTACAGAAAGAAACTGACAATGGGCAGGAAAAAGAAGTCAGAGTTCTCAAAGCCATGCTCTCTCGGTGTTGGAAGATGATGTTGCTGACCATGCAGGAGAGGGTGACAGCAAAAGCTGGTATGTGTGACCTGCTGAGGTTTGTTCTCTGATTAGCAGCTCGGGTGACTCTTTGCAAGCACCTGTCATTGATTAGGACCTGTCGCTTTGGGCCATATGCTGCATAACTTTCACAAAAATGAATTAACCCACTCCATAAACAGAGAATTGGTTCAATTTGGCACCTTACCAAGGGATTCCAATTTTTCTGTGTAAGTGACTGTGGTGAAAAGGGCTTCATTAGTGCCGTATATGAAGAAACCAGAGTCACAAATCAAAGAACAAGATGCACTTGCACTCAGGAAGAAAAGGACTACTCACCACACCCCAACTTCATCACACTCCATGGTCACACTTTTGGATGATAATTGCTGGAAGCAAGGCATCGTCTTCAGACTATGAAGAAGTGCTCTGTGTGTGCATACATAGACGTGTGTGTATTCAGATGATGAAGACTACAAGAGTGTGCAATTCAACTAGTATATCTTTTCTAATGTAAAATTATAGTTTTTGTCATATAAAATTGGCTAATCTAACTATAACTATGTGCTTAGTATCATTAATGCAAGTTCTGCATGTTTCTATGTACAGTCAGCAGTTAAATTCTTCTTTACTCCAGTGTCCAGTATCCTGTTGCAGCAGACATTGAATTTATTCATGGGAAAATCAAAAAACAAAAAATACTGGAGGACAGACAGAAAGACAAACTGAAAGAAAGAAAAAAACAAAGACAGACGAGAGAGAGAGAGGAAGAGAGCAGAGAGAGAGAGACAGAATGAAGACTGAGTAATTGAAGACAACTTAGAGAAGCGCAACAGTGCTAAGAGTGCCGTTAATCCCCCTAAATATCCTAGTGAGGAAAGTGCTTATTAGCAGTCACAGACAAATATGTATGCACCACCAGAGTTATTCAAATTGACCCAGACATGTATATTCTGTTTAGGGTTGGATTATTGGGGGGAAAGCTTCTTAGGAGGGTGTCTAGCAGGTGATGATCTGTTGTGATGTGACTAGCAAACAGATTCTGGAATACATGGAAATGAAACTCATTCCTGTCTGCTGAAAAGTCATCTCTCTTTTGTTCATTTTATTTATTTTTAATTGAAGGATAATTGCTTTACAATATTGTGTTGGTTTCTGCCACACATCAACATGAGTCAGTCAGTCTCTCTTCTTTGTAAACTTGAAGTATAGTTGATTTATATCATGTTAGTTTCAGGTATACAGTACAGTGATTCATATGTATATATACATGTGGAGGCTTCCCCGGTGACTCAGCAGTAAAGAATCCACCTGCAATGCAGAAAACACAGGAGACACAGGTTTGATCCCTGGGTCAGGAAGATCCCGTGGAGGAGGGCACGGCAACCCACTCCAGTATTCTTGCCTGGAGAATTCCATGGACAGAGAAGCCTGGCAGGCTACAGTCCATGGGATCACACAGTGTCAGACATGACTGAAGCGACTTGGCACGCATGCACACACATATATATGCAGATGTATAGATACATTCCTTCTTAGATTCTTTCCCCTTATAGATTACTACAAAATATTGGGTATAGTTCCCTATGCTATACAGTATGTCCTTGTTGGTCTTCTAGTCTCTTTGGTTATCTATTTTATACATAGTAGTGTATATATGTTAATCCCAAACTCCTAATTTACCTAATTTACTCCTCCCTCTACCCCATTTCCCTTGTAGTAATCATAAATTTGTTTTCTATGTCTGTTTTTATTTTGTAAATAAGTAAATAGACATCTCTTTTTTTTCTAGGTCATATAATAAATGCTCAGCTCAAATGCTTCAAGAGGTTCTCAAGCCCTAGGTAGGGCACCGCTGATAACCCTTGCACAGAATCTTCTTCGGGAAGCAATTACATCATTACCCTACTGGAAGGTAAGCTACACAGGGGCATGGACCTCGTTGGCTTTGTTCACTGTTGTATCTACAACACCTAGTATCTGGCATTTGATGCACGCTCAATAAATATTGAAGTGCTTGCGTGATTGGTGGGAACACAATCCATACCACGCAGTAAGTGTTTATTCATCTTTCCAGGTTCTGTGGCTTTTATGTCATATGAGGGCTTCACCCTTTACACATTATGGATGATCACAATCCCCAAATGAGTGAAATAAGATTTTTATGAACATGATCACCAGCAAATAACCAATTTACTTTTGAAAAGAGGTGTGACATGGTCCTATTATCCTTGAAAAAGAACGTTCAAGAGCCAAGAGACAAAGAGAGTCAATGGCAAGCTCTGGGGAAACCTTAATGCAACTCTCCTGCACACCTAGTGAATTGTTCTCAAGTGGCCAGTGGGATGAGTAATGATGCTGAGAGTCCAGCAGGGGAAAATGGTGCCTATCAGGATGCTAGTCAATACACTGTCCCTGCCTGGAGCCCCATTTCTCTGTTGTTCCTTAGATACTGAACAGAGAGCTACTGACAGAGGTAGGGCCATTGTTCACTATGCTATCCTGGTGCTGATTCCTCTTGTCTCTGAGGACTGAGAGGAGCTCAGTCATTCCCTCCACAGGTTCCCCCAAGTTCAGATACCCCAGGCTTTGTCTGCAAAGCCTGTGCCAGAAATATAAAATAAGGAAAGCTAATCTTGTAAATACTGGACTTAAACCAATCACTCTCCAAAGTCTTAGGAGAAGAGCACTGAACACATCTAATACATCTGTTCTTTTGTTCTTTCTTCTTCCTTCCTCCAGCTGAATTGAGGCCTGCGAAACTCCCATCACCATTACTCACACACACTATGCCTATCTCCTTGAGTCTGAAGGGTGTGAAGGTTTCCTGCCTCGGCTGGCAGCACTCCCTCAGCACCCAAAGTTGAGGCCCTACTTTTGAGTAAAGGCCACTTCAGTAAGTGGGATAGGTGGTGGGATGGGCAAGTTGGATCCAGCAAGGGGTGTCAAATGACTCTCCAACTCTGTTACATCCTTTGATGTAGAAAATGACCCTGAAAAGAAAAACTCATACACAGCAATAAGATGCAACCTTGCTTCTTGGAGAACCAACTGAAATGCCCCGGTCCTTGTCAGCAGATTTTTAAAAAGACATCTGACTTTTATTTCACATATGCCCCCAACTTCTTACCCTAATACTTCTTAAAATTAGCTAATGCTTTGAGAGTTTCCTCAGACTGGGGGCACGGTCTAACTTTTGAAGTACCCCACAGGCCACTTTCTACTTCAGTAAGTGGGATAGGTGGTGGTATGGGCAAGTTGGGTCCAGGAAGGGATGCCAAATGACTCTCCAACTCTGCCCCCAAAACTAAGCCCTAGAAGTCATTGAATTCATCAAATGATACCCATCCCCACACAGACATGCAGTTCCTCAGACTGAGATTTCAGAAGCATGCTTGTCAAGAGGGCACAATTGTAAATTTCCTTGCATCAGGCTTAAACATGACAGACTCTTTCCCAGAATGAAACATTTATTAAAAGCATGTGCTTAATTCATTTTTAGCAGCTCAGTAATTTTTCAGGATGAAATAAGTATCTTTCATTCTGGAAAACATTTGTCTATTGTAGCTTCTACCCCATCTCCAGGCTGCAATCCAGCCAGTTTTCATGGCCAGTGGGGCTGCCAGATGCAAAACAGGAAAAGAGGGCAATACATTCTAGAACATGCAGATTCATGTACACCATAGTTTGATAATAACAAAAGAGGAAGTTTAGGGGGCAAGGCTGGACACAACTTTGTACCCCTCCCACATTAGAAAATGCTGAGGCCATCTTCAGAAAGTGTGGCTTCCTATTAGTAGAGGGAACTCTTGGATGGGCAGGCTTTCCAGGGTGCACAGTGGTAAAGAATCCACGTGCCGATGCAAGAGACACAAGAGATGTGGGTTTGATACCCGGGTTGGAAAGATCCCCTAGATTCTTGCCTGGAGAATCCCATGGACAGAGGAGCCTGGCGGGCTATAGACCATGAGGTTGCAAAGAGTCAGACACAACAGCACACATACACACACTCTTGGGTGGGCATCTCCCCTGCTTCTTGTCACCTCCTAGGAGTAGCTTATCCAGTTCTTTGCCTCCCTGGCCTCCCTTCTTCTCCCAGAGAGTCAGCTTTCAGCACCCTCGGAAAGCCGTATCCTTTCAACATGCCAGCTAGACCCTTGGTCATGGCTGTAAGCTCTCATGAGAAAGAATCTTTCCTCCCCAGAAGCTGACCTTGCTGTGTTCTTGGCACTCAGGGATCCCACGGGACACACAGGGGCCGAGACCCAAGACAATGGACCAGTGGACCAGTCCCCAGGGGCCTGTGCCTTCCATTAGCCAAGAATCCCAGATGACTGAGAGTGAGGCCACAGGACTAAGGGGCAAGAGAAGGAAAACTGCTTTATCATTTCCCTTTATTACTGTTACCTCATGCCAGCCCTCTCTCTGTGTGTCAGGATTATCATTCTCATTTGACAGAGAAAGAGACAGAGGCATCAGCTTGGGGAAGTGTCTCTGGGTGCTTTGGGATGCCTCTTCACAAAGGTTCTCTAGTGGCTTGGGATGTCCCTTGCTCTGGACTGGGCCCTGGGGACTGGATGGATCACGTGGCTCTGCCCTCAGGAAGCTCATGGGGTGATATAGTGGGGAAAGAGTCAAGTAAGCGGGTGGCTGCAACCGAGTGTGATGGATGCCGTGAATGGGAAGGCGAGGGTCCTGTGGGAACACATTGGAGGGTCTCCTAACCCAGACCCAGGGGGTGACAGGAGCAGTCCACGAAGTCTTCCTTGAGAGGGTGACAGCAAAACTTAGTCCAGAAGAATAAGAGTGGAGGGAAGAGGGCTCTGGCAGACGAACGATTTGTGAAACAACCTGAATGCTGGAGAGACAGGGGACTCTTGGTGCAGCATTGGCAGAGAAGCAGAGGGACCAGGTCATGCCACTCCCTGAACTTCAGCTTGGGAACAGTTGAGGCAGGGGAAATGACACGATCAGGCTTGTCAGAGGGAGTGAGTTAAACAAAGAATCAAGTGCCTCTGCTTCCCATTCCCCCTTAGCATCCTAGCATGGAGCTCGGCCCTGAGAGGTGCTGTAAGGCTTGGTTCCCAGCCAAGGACTGGGGGTTGTGATGCTTAGAGAAATCAAGGCGGGAGGGTAAGCAGGTGAAAGAGCCACTAAAGATGTTTTTAGGAAAATTAATACTTTGTATTTTGTATTTACTGGCCATATAGGCATGATTGGAGGCTTATAATGTTTCCAGTCCCAATTTCAAAAGCCCAGCTCCCCCATCAACATTTCAGTGTGTAATCTTTACAATCCTCTTCTTTCCTTTTCATTGGTGGTTTAAAAATTCCTCTTCTTTAATAATAACACAGCCACAAAGGAGATGCAGCACAAGTTCTACTCATTGTGGCCTTGTCTTTAATCCCTCTAAGTAGCTGATGGATCCCTTAGAAGAGCTCGCAGTCTCCACACATCCCTCTCTGGTGGGGCTCAGGTATTGACCCTAAGAAAGTGGCACCCACCTCGCCCCCCACCCAGCACACCCTCAAGAACTCAGAAGAGCTGTTGTGAGAGTTTCCACTGAAGAAAACATGAAAACATTTGGCTTCTCATGGCCACAGCTTAAAAGGAGAGAGTGAGAAAATGGAGATAATGGGAAGTTGAGATAGAAAACAAACGGGGATGGAGAGAAAGCGAGGGTGAAAGAAGGGGGGAGACAGACCTAGAAGGTGAGACACAGAAAAGAAACAGTGAGGTAGATGGAGGGAGTATAGATGAAGGAAAGCTTCAGAAAGAGAGGGAGGAAGAAAGTAGAGAAAAGCGAGAGAGAAAGGGATAGTGAGTGAGGCACTCAGAGATGTCCTAGACCAGAGCGGTTCAGGTGGTGCTGAGCAAGTTTGGGGAAGGGTTGACGGGAAAAGAGTTGTTCAAGCAGCTGTACTCTGTAAGCAAATGAGAAGCAAGGAGGGGTGGGTGGTCCACCCTCCCCAGCTCTCCCCTCCATCCTAAGCTTTGGGGTTGTCAGGTCATTGCTCTTGGTTCCTTTGACTCTTCCAAAGCTTACAAAGCCTGCTCTATGCCAGGCTTGCCCTGCCCCAGCTTGTGCCCTATTCCTCCTCACAGCCTAGCCAGTCTGGGGAAAGGGGGGTTCCAGAAAGCTACAGAGAGCCCCCAAGCTCAGCAGAGATGACCTGAGGGAGGTAAGTAGGCAGGAAAGAGGATGTGCAACTATAAGGATGAAGGAGATGGAGCAAGTAGGCAAACAGACAGACTGACTGATAGGCAGGCAGACATAGGAAGAAGACTCCCAAATTCCTGTGCATCATTCATCCCCCTGTCTTATATCCAGACAGTTGAGGAAAAGCTGCCCCTGCCCTCCCCCTCCTCCTTCTTCCTTCCTCTCAGCCCTGAAACTGTCACCTGGAGAATACCCAGTGGCTCTGCCTAAACCCTCTCAGGTCGTTTCTCCCCCTTACAAAAATCATTAAGACTTTAGAGTTTGTCCCCCGCTTGGCTCCAGGCTAAAAGGGAAACTGCTGGGGAGGTGGGGGAAGCAAGGCAGCTTGCAGGCACTCCTCCAGCCAGAGAGTTAGAAGCTGGACAGAGCACCTCCGGCCCCTCTCCAGGCTGCAGCGGCAGCCCAAGCTCCTCCCCGGCACACAACACACGGACTCGCTCCAAACCGACTCCAGCTGCCGGCGCCTGTGCCTTTAAATTGCTGCTTTCTGGAGGGTGCATCTCAGGGGGAGGTGGGAGGGAGGGAAACATCTTCATACAGTCTCCCTCCCCCCTCTCCTCCAAGACTCTCCGGGGTTTAGAGAGTGATTGCTTCCCAAAAAGAATCTCCTTCAGCACCCCGGCAGGCAGGCAGGCAGGCTGAGGCCCTCCGGAGCCCCAGGCGAGCTCGAGCAGGAGCCAGTGGTTATCTGTGTCAGGATCACTTCCAGGGTGATAGTTCTGGCCCCCTGACTGAGAGGGACGGGGCAAAGAAGAGAGAAGAGGGGAGGGAGCACGCCACTCCTAGCCCGGACCCCTCAGGCGAGAGCTGCCTGAGCAGGAAGAAGGATCCGTACTTTCGGCGTTCCTGCCCAGGGTATCCCCTCTCACCTTGGCAGCCAGGCTGAGAAAAGGACTCCAGGGTCCCCACAGGATGACAACTCTCAATCCAGCAACCCTCTCTTTCCTTCTCCTCTGGACCCTGCCAGGGCAGGTCCTCCTCAGGTGAGCTGAGTGGGGGTAAGAAGGAGATGCATGCAAACACGGGCTGGGGAGGGGGGCAACTGGGGCTCTGGCAGAGTTTCCTTGAAGTTTGCCAAAAGCCCACGGATAGGATGGCTCCAGAAGCGGACTCACCCATCTCCACTGAGATCCCAAGAGCCTTTTGTGAAGGATGTCAAAGCCCCAGAGGTGATGGGAAGGCTTCTGCATGGGTAAGAGCTTCCTGGGTCAGGGTAGGGGCTAGGGAGTGAGCCCCTGAACAGAAGCCATCTGTCCTGCCCTCCAACCCTATCTCCCTCCCAACTTGACCACATGCTCCTCATCCTTAAAAATAACACCAACCTCTGCCAGCTGCTCACCCAAAAGGTTACAACGAGCCAGGATTTTCCCCAAACCACATTAGGATAAAGCCGGGCTGATCAAAGCTGGGCCCTCTGCACTCTCCCTACCCTGCCCAAGGGACACCTGGCTGCTCCCTGGAGTGGTACTATGTGGCCATCATTTCCTGGGCTTTGGGGGCTGGGGGGAAGTCTAGGTGAACAGGGGAAGCTAGGTGGACAGGGGATGCTGGAGGAAAGATGGCTGTGCCCTGGGCTGCGCTGGTCAGAAGAGTGCCTCCCAAGGTGGAGGTGGGTGAGTGCCACCGCAATACCATCCTCCTCTTCATTCAGGGAGCACCCCAGGATTACTTGCCCCTGAGGAGCCTCCTTCTCATGTGCTGCCAGACACATGAGTGGGCAGGCAGGCAGGGATGCAGTGGCATTGGCAGGGAGCAAATAAACTTCTTCAGAGTGAAAAGGAGCCCAAAGTAGTATAGCAATGGCAGCTCAACTGGAGCTGATATGAGGATGCAGGCAGAAGGGGACACCCAACTGGCATTTGCTGGCCCTGGTGCAGGGGAAATTACACCAAGGCCCAGGCTTTGATGGCAGCAAAGCCCTCTTGGTGATTAGAGCAAAGTGAGACCTTAGGAAGCCTTGAGTCCAAGTCCTTCATTGAACTTATGGAAACTGAGGCCTAGAGAGGGCAGGTGACCTGACCAAGGTCACTTGGGCACCCAATAACAGAATTGGCGTTCTCCCCTCTACCCCATCCAAGGGCCTTCCATGAGAAAGATTTCCAGCTCTGGAACCTCCTGAGTCCTACCGGTGTTTAGAACTTTCCAGGAGTGAATGGGAGAAAGGAGAGTCTACACACTGTGACTCTGCTCTCAGGTCCACAAATGAGGTAGCCTTGGAAAAGATGGGCTGCCACGGGGGTTGGGACCCAAGACAGCTGAGTTCACAGCCAGTCCCAGGGTCCTGGGGCTGGGGCCAGTGGGAGAGATGACATGAGAGTGGAGCTGAGGACGGTGGCAAGGGTCTGGCTGCTCCACACTCAGGTCCATGTGGCCTCCCTGGGGGCCCACACTCAGGCCCACGTGGCCTCCCTGGGGGCGGGGAGCAGACAGCACATGGCCAGCAGCAGCACCTGGCCAGTGTGGACATCCCATGGTGAAGCCACGGACGACTTCTGCTTGCACCAGCGCCTCCTTGGATTTTCAGAGCATGCTTAAGCCACCTGCTCTGGCAACCCCTGCTCAGGGCCAAGGTGGCCTCTGTTCCCAGGGTAAGAGCTTCCTCTTGCTCTTGGGATCCGAGAAGGCAGGACTCTAGGGGTCAGAGTGAGGCTGCCACTGACCTTCCCCAACTCTGGTTCCTCGGCAGCCTGCCTGGGGCTGCTCATATCTCAATACTGTAGTAGATAGACTTAGTTTTTTTCTAATTAATTAATTTATTTTAACTGGAGGATAATTACTTTACAATATTGTGATAGTTTTTGCCATACATCAACATGAATCAACCATAGGTATACATGTGTCCCCTCCCTCCTAAACACCCTCTCACCTCCCTCCCCACCCCACACCTTCAGGTTGTCACAGAAGACCAGCTTTGGGTTCCATGTCACGTATCAAACTCCCACTGGTTATTTTACATATGGTAATATATATGTTTCAATACTATTCCCTCAAATCATCCCACCCTCTCCTTCTCCCACTGAGTCCAAAAGTCTGTTCTTTACCTCTGTGGATAGGCTTAGTTTTGAAGTCAAGAGCTCTGGGTGGGAATCTTGGCTTTACCATTTAGAAACTGTATGATCGTGAACAAATTGCTCCTTCTTGCACTCCTCACCTATAAAAGGAGGATAATAATGGTACTTATTGAGAGGACTGATGTGAGAACTCTGATAAAGTGTTTAGCATGGTGCCTCAGCTACTTTTATTACTGTATCAATCACTGGCAGGTACACAGATTTACTGGGAAAGAGGAGCACACTGGCTCAAAGGAGACTCAGACGCAGGAGAGCAGTCACCTTACATCCCAGCACAGGGGAGCTGGCTCTAGTGATGACGGCAGGGTGGAGCAGGAGGCACAGGGCCCAGCCAGGAGTCTAGCTTCAGTTCCACCCCTGCCCTCAAGCCCTTGCTGAATTCCTGGTCCCTGGTCTAGCTATTGGCTGGTAAGCAGACAAGCAGGCATATGGGAGAAACTTTGCTCCCCTTAGAGGAAAACCTGTCAGGGGAGAAGAGGGCTGGCCTCTAGGCCAGGCCAAAGCACCCTGGCCCCTTCCTTGAAATGAAGCTCTTAGGGAGATAAGACAGGAGTTGACCTTCGCAGCATGGCTTCTTTACTGGGAGTCTTTCCCTTGCTCCTAGAGCCCTGCTTTTTCCTGCCTATGTTATTGCAAAGGCAAGTTCATCTGCCTGCAGCCGACTGAACCGAGGTCCAGCTCAGAATGTAGCTTCTTGCTGGAGCAGAAGCCAAACTGCCCTCTCCAGAAGCTAAACTGCCCTCTCCAGAAGCTGAGTCCTAGCCCCTGAGAGATCAGCATGAAGGCCAAACAACTGAAACCAACTCTTAGGGATGTCACTTGCCCTTGAGCCCTTTCCATCCTTGGCTAGGCCAGATGTACAAAGTGTTGCTGCAGCCACATGAATTCTGTCATTCATGTTTGAATGTGTTCAAGACACTGTCAGAAAGAGAACACTGGATAAGGCCTCAGCTGTGAGACTTTGGGCAAGTCATTCTTCTCTTGGTTAGTTAGTTGATTGATCTATCTATCTATCCATCTATCTATTATTTATGTATTAGATTCCATGTTTATATCTGAGATCATACAGCATTTGTCTCCATCTGACTTATTTGACTTAGCATAATGCTTTCCAAGTCTGTCCACGTTGCTGCAAATGGCAGAATTTTCCTTCTTTTTTATGACTGAGTAATATTCCACTGTGTGTGTGTATGTATATATCACATTTTCTTTATTCATTCATCTGTTGATGGACACTTGGGTGCTTTCCATGTCTTAGATATTGCAAAGAATGCTGCTATGAACATGGGAGAGGTGCAAATATCTCTTTAACACAGTAATTTTGTTTCCTTAGGGAAAAATACCCACAGGTAGAATTGCTGGATCATATGATAGTTCTACTTTTAATATTTTGAGGAAACTCCATACTGTTTTTCACAGTGGCTGCACTGATTTACAGTTCCACAGATCACTCCTTCTTTGGAAGAGTTTTCTCACTTGTAAAATGGAAGTAACAGTTTTTGCCCCCGTCACATGAGCGTTGTGAGAGCAAAAAGATCTAATATATGTGAAAGCAATTGTCTAGGACTGACTAGTGAGCTGTTGTGTTGGCTTACGGCTGTTTCTGTTCTTCTCATTTGCAAGTGGACATGCAGAAACCCATCTCCTAATCTCCTCACTGATATGGAGACCAGCCAAAGTGGGGTGGGAACAGGAAAGTGAAGGATCTGTAATAAAGGTAGAATATAACTGATCTCCAGCTTCTTAGGTGGTGCTGGTGGTAAATAACCTGCCTGCCAGTGCAGGAGACATAAGAGATGTGGGTTCAATCCCTGGGTCAGGAAGATCCCCTGGAGGAGGGCAGGACAACCCACTCCAGTTTTCTTGCCTGGAGAATCCCATGGACAGAGGAGCCTGGCAGACTACAGTCTGTGTGTGCTCAGTCATGTCCAACTCTTTGCAACCCCATGGACCATAGCCCACCAGTCTCCTCTGTTAATGAGATTTTCCCAGCAAGAATACTAGAATGGATTGCCATGCCCTCCTCCAGGGGATCTTCCCGACCCAGGGATCAAACCCACGTCTTCTGCATTGCAAGTGGATTCTTTTACTGCTTAGCCACCAGAGAAGCCCCAGGCTAGAGTCCATGGGGTCACAAAGAGTTGGACACGATGGAAGCAACCTAGCACACATGCACACACAACTGATCTCAGTGATTAACTCTCTCTCCTGTCCAGGGTGGCCTTGGCAAAAGAGGAAGTCAAACCTGGGACCAAGGGGTCCCAGCCCATGTCCCCCTCTGATTTCCTGGACAAGCTTATGGGGCGAACATCTGGGTATGATGCCAGGATTCGGCCTAATTTTAAAGGTAAGAAGTATTCATCCTACAAACCCTCCCCCTCCCCACTCACTTTGGGGACACTGAGCCACCCCCATTGCCTACCTTAGAGCCAGGAGGCTGGGGAACAGGTCTAGCACTCACAGCTTAGAAGGAGCATCCCCACCCCATCACCCTGGGTCTATGTGCCAGGCACTGCCTTCTCCCAGCAGGGCCCTGGCCTCCAGCTCAGAGAGGCAGTCTTGGAATCTTCTCCCAGATTCCTGGAATGCTCTACCAATATGGCTGTGTTTTGCTACCCTTAGGCCCACCTGTGAATGTGACCTGCAATATCTTCATCAACAGTTTTGGCTCCATCACTGAGACTACCATGGTAAAGCATCTCCGTGCCCCCCACTTCCTCTCTAGTGTGAATGGGAAAAGCCCACCAGATAGCAAGCCAGTCTTTCCTCTGCCGTCCTCTCCCTGTTTCAGGATCATGGCTAAAGCCATGGGATGTCCAAAGGTGGTCACTAGGAGTTTATCTTTCCCCAGCCCAGGGTTTTTGTGGCTAAAGGCAGGCTAGCCTAAGCAGCAGATGGTCGAGTTTGGAAGATAGCTTGATGACTAGCACAGGCTTTTAATCAGAAAAGCCTGCATTCAATCTCAGATTCTACCATCTAATAGTTGTATGACTCTAGGCAGTTTTACTTAAACCTCTCTTTGTCTCAGTTTCCTCATCTGTAAAATGGGAATCATAACGGCACTCTCCTCTCAGGGTTGAGGTGAGATTTAAATAAGATGATGCATATGAAGAAAGCACTTAGCAAAGACTCAGGCACATAGTAAGAGCTTAATAAATGCCTTTTCCCTTCCCATCTTTGCCATATCAGCCCAAGGCAGGCTCCTTCTCCAGTGAAAAATGCCCACTGCCCCTGAGATGTGTTCCCAGCATTTTCCTCCTCATGGCCCTCCTGTTCAGGTAGGCTTGCTAGTCCCTACAATAACACTGCCTCTTATGGGCCCATCTCTGCCCTCTCCCAGGACTACCGGGTGAATGTCTTCTTGCGACAGCAGTGGAACGACCCACGCCTGGCCTACCGAGAATATCCTGATGACTCGCTGGACCTCGATCCCTCCATGCTGGACTTGATCTGGAAGCCAGACCTGTTCTTTGCCAATGAGAAAGGGGCCAATTTCCATGAGGTGACCACAGACAACAAGTTGCTGCGCATCTTCAAGAATGGAAACGTGCTCTACAGCATCAGGTGCAGCTGGTAGATGACCAGGAGAACTCGGGGCAAGGGGCAGAGGCTGAGGGCTGGGGGGAAGGTCCCTGTGCTGTGCTGAGCCCCACTCAGCCAGCCTGGCTTCTTTCTTCCTGTCCCTGCCAGGCTGACTCTCATTTTGTCCTGTCCGATGGACCTCAAGAACTTCCCCATGGACATCCAGACCTGCACGATGCAGCTGGAGAGCTGTAAGTGTCCCTAGAAAGTCACGGAGTGATGCCTGAGATACCAACTAGGCAACCCCATGCGGTGATATTCCAGACAGGAGAAGGGCAGCCCAGAGTGGTGACAGACTTCCCCAAGCATACATAGTCAGCTCTTTGCCCAGGTAAGACTAGAAGCCAGAGTTCCTGAACACCCAGTCTAATGTGCTTTTCCATTCCCTCGCTATTTGCAGGGAATAAGGTACCAACCTTATATACCAGTGTGCTTGGGCTGGATGTGGAGGGCCATTTGAGGAGTACCTCCTGTGTCCAGAGATATGTTCCCTCTCACAGTGCCTGCAGTAATTCTATCTTTACTTCCTTTGAGTTAACATATTCAAGATGCCTATGCAAATCCAGAGTTGGCAGGGATGGGCAGTCTTTGAACCCTGATTCTTTGTGAACATAGGCAATTTTTTTATTGAAATATAGTTGATTTGGACTTCCCTGGTAGCTCAGCTGGTAAAGGGTCCACCTGCAATGCAGGAGACCTCAATTCAATTCCTGGGTTGGGAAGATCCCCTGGAAAAGGGATAGGCTAGCCCAGTATTCTTGGGCTTCCCTGGTGGCTCAGACAATAAAGAATCCACCTGCAATGCAGGAGATCTGAGTTTGATCCCTGGGTTGGAAAGATCCCCTGGCAGAGGACATGGCAACCCACTCCAGTATACTTGCCTGGAGAATGGACAGAGGAGCCTGGTGGGCTACAGTCCATGGGGTTGCGGAGAGTCGGACATGACTGAGTGGCTAAGCACAGCACAGCACATAGTTGATTTACCATGTTTTGTTAGTTTCAGGTGTACAGCAAAGTGATTCCCTTATATATGTATTATTTTCCAGATTCTTTTCCATGATAGGTTATTAAAAGATATTGAATATATTTACCTGTGCTATCCAGTAGGCCCTTGTTGTTTATCTATTTTACATATAGCAGTGTGTACAGATTACTTTTACAGAGAGGTGAGAGAGGACAGTTCTAAGCATAGGACAGTGCCAAGGGTACCAAGGTCAGCCAAAGGCTACCAAGGGCATGGGGTGACAGCCTGCAGGGGCTGTCCCAAGTACAGAGAAGCTAAAGGATGACAAGGCTGGACATCGCCCATGTCCATTTCTTTGCCATTTCCTGGGCAAGTGAGACTGCAAGATCAGGAGTTATGCATTTGATCCTCAGAAAAGTCTTGTCAATCTGTTTCTAACATATAACAATAGTGATCGATAGAATTTGTCCTATGTGGTCCGCTTTTTAGAGTTCATAAACCACCTTCACATCCAAGTCCTCATTACCTCCTCTGAAATGTAAGTGGAATATTTTAGAGAAGGGGAAGTGACTTGCCTAAAGTCACAAAGCTACTCTGGGCCAAGGCCCTACACTGAACATCTGTGAGCCTTGGTGTTTCTGCTCCCATTTCTACCCAACCTGTGAATATAGTCATCTATGTGGCAAGAGCCTTCACGAAATTCTAGCTCTCCATGAGCAACTTGGCACTTTTGATGTTAGCTCTCACTTTGCCCCAATTCAGGGCCCTGGCTAGGAGTCTGTGGCATGCACATTGGCCCATGCATGGCTGGCAGGGTATAAATAGCTCTCTCCTCTCTGGAGTGAGGTGGCAGAAGCCCCAGCTCCAAGGCTGGCTCAGCTCAAGGTATGTGGTCAGTACACATGCTTACTCCCCTGGGTTTGAGATGGGGCAGGAGGTTCCCAGCTGGGTTCCTTGACATCTTTCCAAGCCTTTTGATGTGCTTTCTAGGTCTGCCAGAATGATTTCTCTTTGGGACTTTCTAATGCTTGAAAAGAGGAATCTGAAATCTTTCTGATTTACCCACTTAGGCTAGGCACATGAAGCAATTGATCAAGCACCCTCTTCAGAACGGTTTTTCTTTCCCAGATGAGCATGATAAACCTACTAAAACCCAGGCCTTATTCCTCATCTGTTCTTTCCTGCCAGTTCTAACCCTCTCCCTACCCCCAACCAACACCCACACTCTGCAGCCCTCTGCCATCTCTTTCACTTTCAGTTGGCTACACCATGAATGACCTCATGTTTGAGTGGCTGGAAGATGCTCCTGCTGTCCAAGTGGCCGAGGGGTTGACTCTGCCTCAGTTTATCTTGCGGGATGAGAAGGATCTAGGCTATTGTACCAAGCACTACAACACAGGTAAAAAACCTAGGATCTTACTGGCTGTGGGCTGCATGAAGGGCCTCCAGATGGGAGGAAAAGGGGCAAAGCAGCTGGCCTCTATTGAAGGTCCAATCTGTGCCCGATGGCATGTGAAGTTTCTCATATGTTTTATCTCATTATGGTAGCGGTGATCAGCCCCATTTCTCAGAAAGAAAAGACTGAGGTTCTAAGAAATTGAATCAGTTATCCAAGTTCCACAGTTAGTAAATGACTGATTTCAAATTCAAAGCCCATGTTCTACCACCAAAGCCCATATTCTTGTCCCTATCACATGCTGCAGAACAAATGAGCCTGTTGTCAGTGAGTGGCAGGAGTGTTCCACCTGTCCTGGGGCCAACTTCATGTGGAAAGTGAGGAATTTCTACATCTGGGAGTATTAAATGACTACATTGAACCAGGAGAGAACAGAATTCAGGGCACCAGCTGGCTTACTGTCCACACCCACTGCCACTATCTCCAGTGCCCAAGTCTCATGAATTGACTTGGTTTCCCAGGTGTGAAAACTGGGTCGGGAAATGAAGAGTGGCTGCTTTTCCAGCTTGAGCACCTTCCTTTTGCAGCTTCCCTAATCGCTGCAGGTTCCTCATTTCCACTGACCATTTGGCTGTTGTGAAGAGCTATGACGCTGAGATAGGGGCCACAACCTGAAGAAGGGAGATCCTGGGTTCCTCCAATGGTGTGCTGATATGCTTTGGGTGCAAGCCTATGAATATGTGTTTGTGTATGTGGGGGTGCAGGTAGTTGGGGAGAGGAATGAGTCATTGAACTTAGAAAATGCTGGTGGGAGTGGAAATTGGTGTAAACTTTTTCAGGAAAAAAAAAACTGGCAATTTGTATATAGACTGATAGTTTTCAAACTTTGGTGTGCATCATATTTCCCTGGGGAGCCTGTTAAAATATTGATTCCTGGGTTCTACCTCTAAGAGATTCTGATTACATGTGCTTTGAGTGATGCCCAGAAATCTGCATTTGAACACAAATCCTGAGGATTCTGATGCAGGTGGTCCAGGGTGCACACTGAGAAACTTTAGTTTGGAATCTAAATTTTTTCCCTACCTGTTGATCCAGGAATTCCACTCCTTGGAATTTATTTTAAGGAAATATTCCAAAAAATCATATTGACTTTACACCCCAAGAGGGCTCCTGGGTCACTGTTTATACTAGCAAAAACTCAGAACTGCTCTTAATATCTACTGATAGGGCAGAAGTTAAATAAATTACATAGCATATCTGCTTGCTGGGATATTATCCAGAGGTTTAAAAGGATGCTTGCAAGGCACTTACATCAACATTGGAAAATACAAGTGGAAAAGGTTAAGATTCAAAGTTGTATACACAGAATGATTCTATTGTGGTGAAAGATACAAACCAAAAGCATTTGTTTAAAGATCCTGGAAGGGAAAAAAAAATCCTGGAAGGAAATAGTACCAAGTGTTTCTGAAGCAGTGTGATAAGAGCAAGAACTTTGGAATCAGATAGAGCTGAGTTTGAATTCTGGCCACACTATTTACTAGTTGGGAACACTCAAGAAACATAACTTAATCTCTTTGAACTTCAGTATCCCTACCTGTAAAACGGGAAATAATAATTTTACCTGCCCCAAAGAGTTGCTATGGAATTTAAATGAGATAAACTATATAAAGTCAGGGCACTTAGTAGGGACTTGATAAATGTCAGTTTATGAATATTATTATTCCCTCTCTACCTTTCACATTTTTTCTATGCTAGACAAGTGTTAATTATGTCAATGAAAACAAAACCGCTATCATCGGAAAGAAAATATGAATACCAAAAACACTTCATGGCTAGAAGCCTGGAGTGGGATGAAGTGAGATGGACTCAGGCAACACTGGGAGATCACAGCATCACACACATGACAAAGTCTTAGTCAGTCATTGATGAAATCACTAACCTTGAGGAATCAGACAGGCCTGCTAAGAGCAAGACTGGGCCACAATAAAAGAAAAATATACACATTCCCTGCTTTTTGCCTTGGTTATCCTAAGCATCTACTACCAGGGGAAGCTCTGAGCTAGTGTTTTCTTAGCCTTGGGGCGTGGGAAGCAGGGTAAAGTGAAGGTGACTGGCAGAGGAGGAGAGTATTGGTACATGTGCCCAGGGCCAACACGCTTTTTGTTGGTGGAATAGAACACTGCTGCCCAATGCTGTCTGGGAACTCGCTGCCCACCATCCAGAGCTGGTCTCTGTTGGACATTGTCTCCAGATATTTGCTATCCAGCTCTTCTTACTCGCTTAAGACACAGGCAGTGTTTATCTCAGTGAATCATTGCTGGAGAGCTTCAGGGGGTCCCAGCAAACACCAGCAAGGATGCTGAGATTGGAGTGGAGTCTAGGCTCATCGCTTTGTTAATCATAAGAACAGTACCAGCTGCCTAAGTGTTCAACACCTCAAATGCATCATCTAACTTAATTCCTACAATTGCCCAGTGATGGAATGGATATTGTTGGTATTCTAGTTTATAGACAAGGAAACTGAAGCTTTAAAAGCTTCGGTGTTTCACCTGAGGTCACACAATGGACGGAAGCTCAGGAGTCAAATCCATCCAGCCTGGTTTTGGAGCCCTCCCACTCTTAATCCTCTTTCATACTGTCATGGGAAGGCCTTCTGCTGGCAACTAAAGTGCTTGGAGCAAGAGGTAAGGTCCCTTTTGGCTGCTCTGAGAGCTTCATCAAAACATACATCTGGTACTCCCTGGGACCATTTTGATAGGCTCAATTATTGACCCAGCTTAGCTGCCCAACTCCTGCCTCTCAGTTTCAGCTGCTGGCTGGGGACCTGCGGCCTGACACCTCACCTCTTTCCTTGCAGGGAAATTCACCTGCATCGAGGTAAAGTTTCACCTGGAACGACAGATGGGCTACTATCTGATTCAGATGTATATCCCCAGCCTACTCATCGTCATCCTGTCCTGGGTCTCCTTCTGGATCAACATGGATGCTGCCCCTGCCCGAGTGGGCCTAGGCATCACCACTGTGCTCACCATGACAACTCAGAGCTCTGGCTCCAGGGCCTCTTTGCCTAAGGTGAAGAGACATGCCAGGGACCTTGCTTGCCACAGAGCTCCCCATTTACCATTCATTCCCCCATTCCTCCCACTGACTATTTTCCTTGGATTTAAAGTAGAGAAGAGCCATCAAGCAAGAGCAGGTGTCCTGCATTCTCTTCCCCTGGAACACACTGCTAATAACATTAAAAACAGTGTGGAGACTGGGGTTGCAGATGCTGTCTGGCTAGGGAATGAGTAGACAGTGCTGACTTTGACTTTCATCAGGAAATACTAGCATGTCCAAGATCAAAAGACCCTCAGCAAGTAGAAAGCCCCATTGCCTCATGGCACAGATGAGGGTATTACAGCCCAGAGAGATAGAATGACTTTCTCAAGGTCATGCTTCACAAGGAACAATCAAAGAAATACAAGGATTTTAAACTGATGTCTGTTTCTCGCCATGTCAGAAATCAGATACTATCACAAAGAGCTCTAGAGACTATGTCCCTTCTTTGGGGGTGAGAAAACTTTGAGGCAGCAAATAGCAATTAAAGTCAGTGGACTCAGATTTTCTAGGGCCAGGTGATATTTTGATTACACAGAGAGATTTATGCTGATGGGACTGGACCCAGGTTTTCCCTGCCTCATGTCTTAATGTACAGAATTTAGAGGTCATCACCTCAATGTCCTTAAAGTCAGCAAGGCTCTGAGACGATCAGGGAGCAAGCTAATTCATTCATTCAGTAAATATTTATTGAGCACATGCTGTGTACCAGGTACTATACTATGCCATGGAGAAATAATGAAAAGCAAAAACAACACAGTTTTTATGGCTCTTATAGTGAATATATTCCCTCTTGCTCTGTTTTGTTGGAAACCAGGCCCTGTGATCTCATATCTCCCAGTGTTTATTCCTAAGAAGACTTTTACTGGGGACTTAAACAGGGGGTGATCTGGATACTCAGACTGAATTTACAAATTTCCTATATACTGGGGGGGTGGGGCAATAGTTGTTAAGAGTAGGAGATTAGAGACA
Source organism: Cervus canadensis (assembly GCF_019320065.1). Lineage (NCBI taxonomy): Eukaryota > Metazoa > Chordata > Mammalia > Artiodactyla > Cervidae > Cervus > Cervus canadensis. The sequence goes on along the minus strand of NC_057419.1, from coordinate 144,058,593 downwards.
GGAATTTTTTTTTTTTTTTTGAGACAGGTAGATTTTTATTGAAGTCCCAGCCTCATCATTTACTAATGGTGATCTCAGGTAAATTCCTGCTCAGTCTCCTCACCTGTAACATGGGAATATTACCTCTTCCATAGGGTTATTGCAAGAAATATATAAGATAATGTATTAACACAGAGAATGGTGTTTGGCACATAATAACCACTCAATAATTGTTAGTTATTGTTATAATTATCAGGGGTCTAGGTGGAAAGGACTGGGTAGTGGACCTAGGCCTAAAGCAGCTGGTAGTATTCTCAATTATTTTTGAATCACCAGGAAACCTTTGAGATGATCCTAAGTTCCTCTAGGGACAGACAGTGACAAAGCTGAGATTAGGATCGTGTCACATGGAAAGTTGTCAGAGATAATTTCCTATACAAGCTTACCTCATTTTATTGCACTTCATTTTATTGTGCTTTGCAGATCTGCTTTTTTTTCCCACAAATTGAAGGTTTGTGGCAACCCTGAGTTGTCAGATAATGGCTAGCATCTTTTTAGCAATAAAGTATTTTTAAATTAAGATATACATATAGTTTTTTTAGACATAATGCTATTGCACACTTACTAGACTACAGTGTATTGTAAATGTAACTTTTACATGCACTGGGAAACCAAAAGATTTGTGCGATTTGCTTTATTGTAGTGATCTGGAATCAAACCCATAACATCTCTGAGGTAGGCCTGTAAATGTGTTTTCTAAATGACAAGCATATTGAAGAGGCTCTGAGAGGCAAACTGGGCTTAGGTGAAGGCTTCAGGGCCAGGTGAGGCTGTAGTAGTGGCCTTGCATGAAGACCAGAGGAAGAAAAGTAGTTCAGACCTAAGAACCCTTGCCCTAGTTTATTGCTGCTGCCATACAAGGAAATTCTCCTCTAACTCAGGGAGTTGCTTCAGTTTATGCCTTATTCTTGCTGAGAGAACTCCTTTCTCAAGTCCCCTCCTGTGAGCAAACACCATCCATCTGCTCCCGGGAATCATTCTGTTTTCTCACATAGAAAGAATGGACTTTACTGGAGGATTGTTTGGTTTTGTTTGGTTTGGGGGAGGGGTGTGGTATTTGGTAACTTCTCATCAGATTTTGATGACCTTTTCTTTATAGATAGATAGATAGATAGATTTACAATGTTGTGCCAATCTCCACTGTACAGCAAAGTGACTAGGTTATACATATATAGACATTCTTTCTTCTATTCTTTTCCATTATGGTTTATCACAGGATATTAAATATAGTTCCCTGTGCTATACAGTAGGATCTTGTTGTTTATCCATGCTATATATACCCGTTTGTATCCACTAATCCCAAACTCCCAGTTCTTCCCTACCCCACCACCTCCCTTTTGGCAACGATAAGTCTGTTCTCTATGTTGATGACCTTTTCTTGGCCTCATTGGCCAATAGCAAAATACACAGGCATAGACCCTGAACTAAAAAGTTTCATTGGCCAGCCCCATAGAGCAAGGGACTAAGTCAGAGAGTTTCTGCTCACTCTTGAGTTTGCGCAACTTTAGATTTCATGCGAGCCCCAAGGAAAAATGTGGGGCCAGATCAGGGGCTTTTGAAAGCCAACAGCAATCTCACCCCCAATGCTATTCTAGTGTCCAGGATGAGAGCAGCCGAGGCTCACTTTGTAAGGGAACTCAACTGGGATGGCCACTTCCCATGCTACTGGAAGTTGCTCTTTCTTTGCCTTTATGAGGGCTAGGGCTCCTAAAGGCACCCATCATTGTTTCTTTGCCAGGTTCTTGATCTATACAACTTCCAGTTGGTTCAGTGTATAATGGAGGGTTAAATGGAAGTTCTTACTAGAGACTGACAGATTAGACCTAAAGTTTCAGCAGGGAGGAGGGACCCAATTCTTTCAAAATCCTGTCATCTAAATGGCCCACAGCTCCTGGGGCAGGTAGTAACAAAGAAGGCTAAGAGGGCAAACAGAACCAGCAGAGACAAATACACCACCCACCTATTCATTAATTCAAAAGATACTATGTGCCAGGCTCTTAGCTAGGCACTGGAGCAAACATGATAGAAATAGTCCTTGCCACTGAAGAGCTTACAATCTAGTGAAGGAAAGAGCCAGGTATATTTGATGGATGCTCAGGTGTAGGTAACCTGGGCACATCCAGTCGGGGCAATCAACCCAGACTGGGATGATTAGGGAAGACTTCTTAGAGGATATGGTATCTAAAGTAGACATTTAAGTAAAGATCATCAAGATGAAGGAGAGATACACACAAAGAGATGATCCCCTTGGGAGACAACTGAAATTGATCAGCATGGCAGGGTCATAGATTGCAAGGGACACAGTATAGCTGAAAGAAGTAGGCAGGGGCTAGGTGTCATGCCAAGGGGAGCACTGACTGTATCAGAAAGATAGTGGAGAACCACCGAAGGGTTGTAAGCAGAGGAATGATATGATCAAACTTCCATTTTGAAAACAAAATTATGGCTGTTGTTTGAAGAACAGATTGGAAATGGCCAGCAGAGATGCAGGGAGATTGTTTAGGAAGCTGTTGCAATCCTTCAGATGAGCCAGGATAGTGAGTGGATGATTTCCAGAGATATTTAAGGTGCATTGTTGACACTTATTGTTAACAAGACTTTCTTCCTGCTTCTTAAGGTGTCCTTTTTCTTTTGATGGTCCAAAGCCCTTCGTGGACCTCCCCTGTCATTATCTCACTGTGGTTTTTCCTAGCACTTTCTTAACATCCCTGGGGGCACAGTGGGACTGGGAGATGGTAAATGAAATAGGAGGCCCTCTTTGTAGGTGGCAAAGTGGAAACACCAAGGGATGCTTAATCAGGGTTGCCTAGCAACCCACCACTATCATCTCAATAGAATTACCCTAAAAGAAATAGAGCAGAGTTTCTCCATCTTAGCACTATAATCATTTTGGGTGAGATCATTTTTCTTTGTTGTGTGGGTTGGCAGGGGGAGGGGTGGTGTCCTGTGCACTGTAGGATATTAGCAGCATCCCTGGCCTTTAGAAGACAGTTGCCAGCACCATCCTAAAATTGTGTGACCAAAAATGTCTCCAGACATTTTGAAATGCCCCTGGTGGGGGGAGGGACGGGGAAATGGGTGTGGGGGTCAGCCCTGATTAAGAGCTGTGGAGGTGGAAGTTTTATCTTGTGAGACCCGCTCCTTACCAGGAGTGTGCAGCATCCTCAGTGTCCAACATAGCAGAGGCTGGTGAAAGAAGTTGCCTATTATAAATCCTACTCCTGCTGGGGAACCCCATAAGGTGAGCTTAGCTACTCAAAACTTTGTAAGAAGGTGATCTGATTGAGGAAGTGGAAGGACTTCATAAACCTGAATTCTGCCCTCTGGTCCCCTCTCGTTCCCTCTGCCCTCTGGTCCCCTCTGGTCCCACCCAGCCACAATCCTGTTTCAAGAGAAGTGAGCACTTAATCTTCACAAAGGAAATGGGAGAGAAAAGTACAGTTATCTCTCAAGTGCCCCTGGGGGATTGCTTCCAGGATTCCTTACAGATACCCAAAGCTGCAGATGCTCAAGTCCCGTATGTTTCCTCTGTATCCTCAAATGCAGAACCCATGGATACAGAGGGCTGATGGTACCTGAAAGCTACCAAGGCAGGTAGTAGAGGAGACCACTAGAGACTGGATAGGCAGAAGCCAGCATTCTTGAAATGACAGAAACATCCATAGCAGGGGGTGGATGGTGCACCCCATTGGGATCCCTACCCTGTCCTGCTCTTCATTGTGAGAGATGAGGCCCCTGCTCTCCACTCATTTCAAATCCTCACCAGGGTCTCTTGCAAAGAATGGCAGGGAAAAATCATAGGGTCAAAGGAAGAATAGACATGGAGGAAGGAAAGGAGGGAACTCATAGTCTGGTATTGAGACTGCAACCTAGGTAATTCGCAGCATCGCTGAATTGATGCCCAGAATCCCTAAGCCCTAGTGCCATCTTCTCACTGGGTAATCTTGGCTGACTTTTCCCTTCTAGGCCTCGAATGTCCTCATATGTCTCACTTGGGAATAACACACCCTGCCCAATTACCACCACAGCTGTGTTACTCTAGGAGAGAACAGAAGGCAAAGAAATCCAGCATTCATATTCATTGCTTTTTATTCAAAGAAAAGAATCAGAAGAGGATAAGAATGAAAAGGATAATACGAAGCAGAAGCAGAAGTTCAAAAAGGAGAAATAAAGGAAGGAAAAGAAGTATAGGGAGGAAAAGTAGATGGAAGTGGAGGGTGAAGAGGGCAGAGGGGTGAAGCAGATCGGTCAAGTCTGATCTTTTTGACATAGTCCTTCAGATAATGGGACATATCAAGGAAAGCTTCTTTAAACACGAGAAGAAATTCAGGATAAAGCTGCAGAATAGCAGGCAGTTGATGCAGGCTGGTAATCCACGGCAGTGGCCATGAAAGAACTTGAGGAAGGTTGACTCTTCCATTGATGGATGTTGCAGGTGTCCTACGTGAAGGCAATCGACATCTGGATGGCCGTGTGCCTGCTATTTGTGTTCGCTGCCCTGCTGGAGTACGCTGCTGTCAATTTTGTCTCTCGTCAGCATAAGGAATTCATTCGACTTCGAAGAAGGCAGAGGCGCCACCGCATGGTAAGCATAACTAGGGAGGAGCCCACTTCCTTTCTCCTTTGGACTGCTTCCTTTCTACTACTCCTCCCACAAATCAAGACTCAATCTAGACTGCAAGGACTAGACAGGCAGTCAGGAACCCTGGATTCTAGTCCCAGGCTGGTCACAAATAAGCTAAGTACTTTAACCTTTTTGATTCCATTTCTTTATCTGTCCAATGGGACATTCATTCCTGTAGGGCAGTCTAACAGAGTAAATTAACAGCATGGGAAGATTCCCCTGCATAGTAAGCACTGCAAATATATTAGCCAATATTAGAACCTCATCGACTGACTTACCACGAGATTGCTTTGAGAATTAGTAGTGGTTGCTCCTGACTCTCCTCCCACCCAGAAGGAAGGTACCCCAGGTTGTCGTATACTGACTGGTGGTTAAGAATTCAAGTCAGGCATTGGTGCCTTTCTAGAGGAGCATTATAAAAGGATCCCCATAACTAAGCTGGAATTGAAACACTACCACTTGCATCTTCTGGCTCTTTCATTTCTTCACCTTGGTCTCCATTGGGTGCATCAGATTTTTTAGGCATGAGTTGTTATTTTCTCTCATTCTTGTTTGTGATCACCTGGGGAAGCAAAGTAGGGATCTTGTCCTCATGACAACAGAGGCAGTGCATCCTCCCCTGCCCCCCCCCCCCCCCCGCCCCCCACCACCCCATCGCCCAGATGATAGGTGCTAGGTACACTGTCATAACAAAAGAAGTGCCTGGGCCACTGTCACAGAAGGAAGTGCCCAATTATGAGCAAAACTAAAAGCCTTTGCTGAGCTACATAAGGGGCACTTAATCATCAGACACACAAAATTCTGGCCTATCCTGAGCTCCAACTCCCTGTTTACTGCCTAATCTGGAGGCACTAAAGCACATATGATCTCTGGGTGGGGAAAGAAAACAATGATCTAGCTAAGCAAACTGGCTCTAGCTTGTTGGGGCCACTCTAACACTAAGGTTCTTCTCTCTTCCTAACAGCCCCACCTCCCGTTTCAGCTGCTCCTGGAGTACCCTTACAATATGTCTGCACTAAAAATATCTCAAAAGCTACCTCCGGGATTTCATGTTCCTTGCTAAGGTCCCTTTCTGCTGAGGGCAGGGTTCCTGTCTCATCTAGTGGTTGGTCGGAATTCATCCATTTTTTCCCGGCTTCAGTCCTTGAGTTGCGGTCTGGGAAACACGCCCTCTAGTGGAGTGATCCACAACTGTACCTCCTGGATTAGGACCTATCAAAAGTCCTAAAAGCCTTTCCTATCCTAGGCAGAGGCTCAGGGGAAGAACATATGGACTTGGCAGAAGGGCAAGAAAAGTAGGTGCACCCTTTTGTAAGTTAACTGCTCCCACCTCTTTAGCTGTGTCAAACCTGCCCACAGGTACCCAAATCTTATCTTTATAAGGGTTTTAATCTTGGTGCCTTCTCCATGCTTACCTTAGAAAAGAACAGTCTGCCAACCCATTCCAGACTTCTTTTCCCAGCTAAATTGCCTCTACAGGTGTCCTGGTAACAGAAGACTGCTGTGGTTGCTGTAGAGATACTCCAGGGTGACACTTGTCCCACCTCCTTCCCTGCACCTCTCCAACCTCCAACTCCCCGCAGCCTATCCCCTCCTGGTCATATACCGGGTGATCCTGACATAATGAATCCTGTCACAATCAGTGCTCAATTATTACATAGTTACAACAGCAGCCTGGGCCCTGCTTAGGCACCTGGATCCTGCCTCAAAGTGGCCCAGGCTTTTGATTAATGTAGATAAAACCTGAAAACCATTAACTGTATCATTAGTTCTGTCCCTTTTTGAGTTTCCTACAGTCATTGCTATCCCAGAAGTAATGTAGCTGAATCCTGGAGGTCACTGAGCAGGCTGAAAAAGTTGATACAGGGTTGATCCATTTTTAGAACCTCTCTCTGGACCCTGCTATTCCAGCTAGAGAAGCGATTTTCAGCCTGAGAGGAGCCCTCTTAAGGGAGAGAGAGACTCCATATGATTTTCAAGGATCCCTTAGCCAAGAGCAAGTTAGGAGTATTCTAGAAGTCAGCCAGCTGTTCACCAAGCTCCAGACTTCATCCTGTTCTTCTCAAATCCCAAATCTCAACCATCCATTTGCACTTTGTAGTGGTCTCCTTCCATGTTACAGTCTAAGATAGCTTATTTTTTTTTCCTAGACATTTCTGCTTTGTCTTCCTAGCTAGTCTAGAAGCCTCACACAGAAGGGTCTGTTTCTCATTTTTTATAACCTCATCAGGCCCTGGCACTAGGTTCTGGACACAGCAGCCACAGAAACCAATCTGCCAATCTTTGCAGACTTATTGGCAAGGGCTCTCTTTCAAGATAGACAGAGGAAAAAGCCTTACCATTATCAACAGAATAGCTTGAGAAATGGAAGAAATTTAAAATACTGCCCAATCCTCTCAGGAACTTGGTCCGAAAACCCTGCTTGCCTCTTTCCATCTCCCAGGACCCTTCCCCATTCTCCAGTCTCCTCTCTTCACTTCAATATACATCACTCAATATCAATCCATCCTTCCCATCTTCACACCTCATCTCCCACACTGTGCATTCCCATCCCCACTTGATTTTGGAATATCTTTCCTCTCTAGTTCCCCAGCCCTCATCCCCTATAGATACCTGCCACAAAAATGCTCCATTTCAACAGCCATGGAAGCCACAAGAATGCTTAGTGTGCTTAGTCATGTCCAACTCTTTGCAACTCTGTAGACTGTAGCCTGCCAGGCTCTTCTGTCCGTGGGATTTCCCAGGCAAGAATACTGGAGTGGGTTGCCGTTTCCTTCTCCAGGGGGATCTTTCTGACCCAGGAACTCAACCATGTCTCTTGTGTCTCCTGCCCTGGGAGGCAGATTCTTTACCACTAGAACCACCTGGGAAGCATGAAAGCCACAAAGTGGAGTTTAGCTCTCCATTATCCCTCCCCAACACACACACACACACACACACACACACACACACACACACCCCTCTGAATTTGGCCTAAATAAGCAGTACCCAAATTCAGGACCCTCACCCTTTAATTTTAGTCCACTCATCTTTGCTACCTCAACTACAAGTGGTACAATATGTTTAAAAAAAATTTTTTTTAAGAGCCCAGGGTGACATACTATTGGCCGTGTTTTTTCTCTCCTGTGAGAAACAGCTTTTTCCAGCTTGAAAAATAGTTCCAAATAATTCTGTTTAGGTTTACTGTGATTGGAGAAAAGGGTAAATAATTAGATATATAGAAACAGAAATAGCAAAAGTTGGATTTAACTTTCTCTTTCAGAGCTTTTTGCAAACAAATATATTCCATGCTTGTATCCTCTAGCTGTATACCTACAGAGATTAGGATGAGCAATGGGGAACAGGGAGTCTGAGGGACTCTGAACTAGAAAGCAAAAGAAAACTTCATTTTATTTACTCCCTCATTTTTCACTTTAGTTCAGTTGTTCAGTCATGTCTGACTCTTTGCGATCCCATGGACTGCAGCACACTAGGCTTCCCTGTCCATCACCAACTCCTGGAGCTTACTCAAACTCATGTCCATCGAGTCAGTGATGCCATCCAACCTTCTCATCCTCTGTTGTCGCCCTCTCCTCATGCCTTCAATCTTTCCCAGCATCAGGGTCTTTTCCAAGGAGTCAGTTCGTTGCATCAGGTGGCCAAAGTATTGGAATATCAGCTTCAGCATCAGTCCTTCCAATGAATATTCTGGACTGATTTCCTTTAGGATTGACTGGTTTGATCTCCTTGCAGTTCAAGGGACATTTTTCACTTACTTGGGAGTTATTTTGTTTACCTCTGGTTCTCAATCTGTAAAATGGATCCAGCACAAGCTGTCATGAAGAAACAGTGTGAAAATGAACTACAGAATACAGGTGAGGTGAGCCAAGGCCTATGGTGACAGGTTGTATAAAGAACTTAGACAACAGAGCTGAGGTCTCCCTATCACAACTCAGGGTCAAAGCACCACCACAAGGGTGAATTGCCTCTGGCCTACACAGGTACAGGGCTTCTCTGATGGCTCAGGGGTAAAGAATCCACCTGCTATGCAGTAGTCACAGGAAATGCGGGTTCAAGCCCTGGGAGGAGAAGATCCCCTGGAGAAGGGAATGGCTACCCACTCCAGTATTCTTACCTAGAGAATCCCAGGGACAGAGGAGCCTGGTGGGCTACAGTCCATGGGGTTGCAAAGAGTCAGGAATGATGGAACTGACTTAACATGCATGCACACATGTACAACTCTCTTCACAGAGGCTGGCAAAATCAAGGATTGGGTAGCAAGGCTCTCTGGTGGGCAGACTTAGAGAGACCTTTCCCTATGCCAACAATGCCATTCTTTCTAAGGGGCCTCAGGCCATTGTGCAGAGGTGGGGCAAGAAACAGTCATTTTTTCTGCCAGGCACTCTGTAGCTAAGATTCTCTTCTGAGTAGACTCTTCAGTTTGAGATCCTGAGAGGATGCTGGCTTCATGAGAACAAAGCCATTCCCTGTCCTGTATTCCACATGTGGCTCATCAGTCCATTCATTCATTCAGCTAATGTCTACTGGGTGCCTATCAGATGCCAGCTCTGTGCTAGGCACTGGGGACACAGCGGTGAGCCAGACTGACGTCCTTTCCCACGTATGAGCCTACAGCAGGTAGAGAAAGAGATAGGATCTGTTGACAAATCTCTGACCTGAGCTTGTCCACCTCTGATGCCCAGTGACAGGCTAGGCCTTCTAGTGCTGTCATAATCAAGGATTAATGGGACCAACCACACCAACATCTCACTGACAAAGCCACTTTTAAATGGGTTACTATAATTATAGAGGTCCCATGATAAAGATCCTATGATGTCCTTCTAACTGCATAGCATGTGTAAAATCTACTTTATCTACATTTTATGTATATCTGTCACATCCATTCAATATATACATGTACCTTATTCTGTTTAGTACTGAAAGTCCTAAGTATCAGGAAGACCTCAGTTCTGGGCAAACTGAGAAGATAGTTGGTACCATCCCACAAGAGGTTATTTCTTACATAGCTGAAGCTTTTACTGCTATAAACATTGATACTTTAAAAAATTATAATCATCTTTGAATGAAGTATTCCTAGGTTGTGGTATATACTTACCTGTCCTATGTCTAATTTCCAGGTTGTGAACCACCACTTGTGATGGCAGAGTGTGTCCTTTAGAAGGAGACAAAATGGGGCAGGTTGGGGTTGTATAGAAACCAACAATAAATAGGCTCTGAGTTAGGCCCTGAAAGACTCTTATATGAGTAAAGTTCTATTGATCACTTGGGGGCTTTGGTTCTCTCTCTTTTTCCTCTCTTTCTCCCTCTCCATCTCTCTCTAGGTCTCTATCCACGTATCTTTCTGGCCTTACCTCCTGACTCCCAGCTGTGTTGTAGCTACTTAAGGTTGTCAGTTGTCATTTTTATTGGACAAATGAACTTTGTATAGTCTGATACATTACTTAATGCTTAGATAAAATTTACCTCTTCAGTGTTAATGTGCTCATCAGAATTCATGTACTGCACATGAATGGAATGTGTATTGGGTAATAAATGTTACCCTAGAAGCACACACATCTGCAAGAGCGTAATCAGCTTTATCCTAATTCGGATAACCCACTAGGTTATTTAAAACTTTTGGAATTTTCAGAGATAAACATTTTTTTAAAGATACTTTGTACAAGGAGAAATAATTCTGCAGCTTTTGGAAGTCATTAAAGTCAAGTTTCCAAGTCTAACTATCCCAGCTGTGCTTTCTAAAGGTTTCATTGTTCTGTTTATTCTGTTTATTACCAGTCAGAGATAACTTGACATTGAGATGTGCCTCTCACAGTAAGTTGGCACTTTCCTGGGTTTTAGATGGCTCTAAATGATGCTATGCATTTTACAAAGGCAGCTCAAGGCTTATCTGCAAATGGAATCATAAACATAGACCATACATACCACGTATAGCTGCTTAGCATACATCTATCTCGTGAATAGTTTTGTGACCATAAAAAAGCATGCAATGAGCCTGTGTACCCACCTACCCTGTCTGCATAGCATCGCCTGAGATATTTGTGTGGTGTGGTCTCTATTCTTCTACTTTAGAACTGTGACCTCAAATTCTGCCTTTTCTTCCATGTAATTCCAGGAGGAAGATATCATCCATGAAAGTCGCTTTTATTTCCGTGGCTATGGCCTGGGCCACTGCCTGCAGGCAAGGGATGGAGGTGCAATGGAAGGTTCTGGCATTTATAGCCCCCAACCTCCAGCCCCACTTCTAAGGGAAGGAGAAACCATGCGAAAACTCTACGTGGACCAGGCCAAGAGGATTGACACCATTTCCCGAGCTGTCTTCCCTTTCACTTTCCTCATCTTCAACATCTTCTACTGGGTTGTCTATAAAGTGCTACGGTCAGAAGATATCCACCAGGCACTATGAATAGGAGCTTAAGAGTCCAGTTGTTGGCTTCCTGCTTTCTCCTTGTGGGCTTTCCCTCTCCAGTAGATTCCATCAAGGGCTTGGACAGCTCCTTCCTGATCTCTCACTCAGAACTTCAACAGCCAATCCCAAAGCTATGTGGAGCTACAATGCATGGTGCCAATGGTGGCTGTACTTAGAAAGATGGCTCACCTATCTTCATCCAGATTTTCTCCATACTATTCCATTTCTCATGAAAGTAAGGTTTGGCTATGTTCTTGTGGCCAGGATAACCCTGACTGGAGCTTCTCTGTTTTTCAGTTCTCTGGTAGAGGATATTCAGAACACTGCTACTAGATTCTGGCATTTATCATCTTAATCTGCACCAATCTTTCCCCTGCCACCTCCTACCCAGAGTCTGACCTTTACCATGCCCTCTATCCCTCCAACCATGGGTCAAACAGGAATCTTTCCCATCCACAAGTGCTGCCCTGTGTGACTTAGTCAGATTTCCTTGACCCTGGGAGGAAGGCAAGGGGACAGATTCCCCACTACTCAGTGAGATTGAACAGTCATCGGTTACACTGGGGTAAGGCGTTGCTATACAACCCAACAGAGAGGTCTTCAAGTTTCCTTGGAACCTCAACACTGTTAAAATGGGGTCAGGAATCTTAGACTCTCAGAAAGATCACCTTTCCAGATCAACCCAAATTTCCTGATCTCAGAAATATTTGTTGTATTCCCTAACTAGCTAGCATCATGGCAGGGTGTGTTTGACTGCTGTGGAGTGTAAAAAGAGAAAGATGCTTAGTCTTTAAGAAAGTTGCTTGATGCTATAAAGCTTTCAAGAAAAGTGAGCCTAAGGTGGTAGGGCCGAGGAGGATTAGAATACAGAAACTATCCTCAGAGAGTCTTCTGTTGCCTGCACTTTTGTTTCTTCTTTTCTCTAAAATCTCTTTATTTCCCAGGACCTCTCATTTCCAACTTGCTCCTTCACCTCCTTTTAGTGAGCAAATAATAATGCCATGCAACCTTACCCAAGATAAAGCAGCCTACGAGGCTCCTGGGAAGGAACTAGGTATATAGAGGATCCCTATACTGGACAAACATTGACTTGGCCAAGCTCAGGATGGAGCTGTCGAAGTTAGAAAACCATAATTTGGACGTACTTCTTAATCCTTCTCATTTCCCTTCTCTTTCCACAGTGAGGAGGTGGAGCAGTCAGTTGAAGCTACCAAAAAATATCAGAATAGAGAGAGTGTGTCAGGCCTGACACTGGGACATGGGAAAGCATGGGCCTGGTACTCTGAGTCCTTTGAAATGATCCAACTGGGAAGAACTGTAAAAGGAAAGATTAAAGTGCAGGGCTAAACAGCTGGAAGACAGAAGTGATCAAACAATCTCTTAAACATCTTGTCTTTTTTTTCTGGATCTAGAATAATTAACTATGTAAGTTCAGTCTCTCTCTCTCTGTCTCTCCCCTGCCTCATATCTTCCTCCCTCCCCTTTGCGCCCTCCTTTTCACCCTTCCTCAGAAACAGGTGTTCAAAATTGAAAGTCAATAAATCCAATGACCAAAGCAGATCCTACAGACAAACCAAGAGCTCAGCTTTCTTTCCCCCTTTTCCCTATTGAGCTTGTCTGCCCTTTGCTCCTTGTGGAGATATTCCTCTTGTCTCTTGGCTTTGTGGTGAGCATTCTGGGCTGACCAGGGTAGCTGGACCAGAAATTAATCTTATTGAAAATATTAATTATGGTGGCCAAGGCGATTCCAAACTAAAGGACTGGCTTAAGAAAGGAGATTAAATTGAGGGGGCAGAGAATTCCTGTTTTCCCATTTCTGCCCAGGTAGTGCCAATCAATGAGCGGCCACAAGCAATACCCCTTTGAAAGGAGCAGAGAGTATCTCTTTGATACTCTCCATGGTCAGGCTGGGGTGTCAGGCTACTGCAGCCCGAAGGCGGGGGTAGTGGGGGGTGGACTATGGAGATGAGCCTATTGCACAGAGCTCTACTTGTTATAGATCTTGTCCAGATGGGCCAACTGCACAAATCCGCCCTGTTGGAAGTCTCAAGAACAATGCCCTGGAGACAGCTACAGCACTGAGCAATAGAGCCTGCCCAACTGGGACTCAGCTCAGGGCATCAGCTGGTGCTGGGAGCCAAAGAAGCCAAAGTACCAACCAACATAATAGCCCAAAGGAGTTCACAAAGCTGCTCAGAGGCAATGCCAGGTGGAAGGTACTGTCCCTCCCCATCGGAGCTGGCAAGTGGAGAAAGGAGACACAGGGTGTCAGAATCAGGTGCAAATGGCTTTCATTTTCCTCACCCTTCCCACACAAATATGGGGGCGAGGGGGGGTGCTGGGTCTCACTGGGTCTGACACTTAGTAATCCATTCAGTCGTAGAATTCTTGAACTTTGACCCTTCATAGAGTGAATTGGCAGGAGACAATAATGAGACTCATTTGGAGGTCACTTCTATCTACCCTCATTCTTACAATACTCACCGCTAGAGATCCACACTAGTTTCTGCCTGGATCATGTATGAAATAATTTTTAGTTTTAAAACAGCATATTTTCTAAAGGGGAACAAACTTCCTACATAAATAAAGTGGTTTGTGTTTTCATTAATTCATTGTTAATATTTAATGTCAGTTAAATATTTTATACATATATTTTTCCAGAAAAAGGCTTTATTTTTCCTGTTATTATTAAGGCTGTCAGCACCTTCCTGTTTTATTCAGTTTGGTCTGCTCTTTGAAAAGCCAGTGGTCTGTTTTCCTCTTTCCCCTAGATCCACTAGCAAGTAGAATCTCTTGCTATTCCAAATTTCACAGTCATATATATTTTTAAAATTTTCTATGTGGAAGAAAGTTTGCTGTTGTTGTTTCAGTAGCTTAGTGTCCAACTTTTTGCGACCCCATAGACTGTAGCCCGCCACGCTCCTCTGTCCATGGGATTTCCCAGAAAAGAATATTGAAGTGGGTTGCCATTTCCTTCTCCAGGAGGATCTTCCTGTCCCAGGGATTGAATTCGCATCTCCTGCTTGGCAGGCAGATTTTTTTTTTTTTTTTACCACTGAGCCACCTGGGAAGCTCAGGAAGAAAAGAAGTGAGTAAAATGTATTCCTTTCACTTTTTATCATAAGCCTTTACCCCACCTGTCACCAAAGAATTGACACACGTCTAGATGAAATGTTGACTCTTAACATTATTTTCTCTTTTCACTGAGCCATGCAACTATCCCAACTTTAACCAGAACATATTGCCTCCTGGGAATCTTTATATGTGTCCCCACTTGCCTCTCCATTCTCAGTTGACTATTATTAATGTTGTAATTATTACTAATATCTTGTCATTTGGGGCTGTCAAAATCTTAAATTCAAATTCACTGTGTTGGGATTAAAGATCTTCATAGGTTGCTTTGCTGATGAATAATCAGGCAAACATAGAAACCACCAAGGGATTTGGAACCCAGATAGTATTATCCCTTGCTCAATGGAAGAGATGTAGAATAAGCTCTGTGAGGACATGTTATACAACTATTTAACCCACACAGACTCTGGTACATAGGAAGACTCAGTATGTATATGTTGAATGAAAGCATGACTTCTCATGTGGTCTATTATATACCACATTTCTATCGATTTGCTTTCCATTAACTTATTGATTACAGAAAAATACACTTGGAAGGGAACTTATAAAATCAGATAAAGTTTACACACACACACGTGCATGCACACACACATACTCAAACTGGTCCTTTGGTATAACAGAACCTAAGTACAGAAGACATCAAAACCTGGTAAATGGCATTACTGAAGAAAGAATGATAATGATCTGATTAAACACTACTAACATGCCAAATAAGAAGACTAGTATTAAGCTATGTTTCAAAAACCAAGCATGAAATGAAAACTCTGTCAGTGATTAGCGAGTATAGGAGCAGGGATTCTGGCAGTACAACCATCTGCCTCTCCCTATTCAATATGCTGTTTCTACCAGAGAGCCAGTCATCCTTGAAGGGATAGCAATTAGCCTCTTCTTCTCAGCCTCATACTCACTTCATTATACATCTAGGATAGATGTACATCTAGGATAGAGTTTGCAATCGATAAACTTGGACTTGATAACAAGAACAGCTTGTTATCAAATCTTAGGCCAGGAGAAGGAAGGCCATCTGAACCAGAGGCTTTCTTGCTCACAGAACATTCTCTTCACGGAAGAACAAAGTATAGCTCCTATCATAAAGTCACCTGAAAACTCACTTGAGAGTCACTTGAAAGTCACTTGAGAACTCAGCTATTGCTGCCCCACCTGAGTTGCTCTGCCTTTCTCAGTCTCTTCTTTCACCATGAGGCTTTCTGCAAATGCCCTGGCTGCATCATACTGTGTGGTGCATTACCAAGGAAGTACATGCTCTCGCTATCAGCTCCCCGGAATAAGGGCAATTTTTACTATTAAGTTCAGGGAACATGTTGCCTTACAGAGCTGGATCTAGAAAAATGTACACATAGTCTCTATTTTCATAGCTTCCATTCATGACAGTGTGGTGATTAAGAGCATGGTTTTGGTACCAGACAGAGCCCGGGCTTGAATTACAACTCACTAAATATGAGTTCTTGGGACAAATGACTTCATCTCCCTTGGCATCCCTCGTAACTCTGTAAAGCATCTGCCTGCAATGCAGGAGGCCCGGGTTCAGTCCCTGGGTTGTGAAGATCCCCTGGAGAAGGAAATGGCAACCCATTCCAGCATTCTTGCCTGGAGAATCCCAAGGACAGAGGAGCCTGGCAGGCTACAGTCCATGGGGTCGCAAGAGTCAGACATGACCTAGCGACTAAACCACCACCCTAGGAATCAGTTTCCTCCTCTAAGGAGTCATTTGAAGGCTCTGAAATATCCAGCACACAACAACTATGTGGCCTTGAGAAAATCATTGAATCTTTCTCTGATTCAAATATTCACATCTGTTCAATGAACATGATAACAGTACCTACCTCATAGGGTTGTTGTGGCAATTAAATGTGTTAATGTAGGTAAAGTGCGCTTACTCAGTACTTCACACATAGTAACTGCTCAATGAAGATTAGCTATTATATGACCTGACCAGTCATAGTCTGGTCATATCATAGTTTATCAAATTTTCAGTACAGGGACCTAGTTGGAACTTCAGATTGCCATTTTTGCATATCTCATCTTGTTGAGTCCATACTCACAAAAACGGTGAACTGAAAATCACATCTCTTATATTTTCAGCATCTCCACTGTCACTGGGTTCTTCCTGCTGGCATATACAATGCTTATAAAACATGTAACCATGGCAAATGACTGGATCTCTCTGAATCTTAGGTTTTTCAGAGAGAGAGAGAGAAGGAGAAGGGGAGGAGGAGTAAGATGGAAGGGAGAGGGAGAGGGCAGAGAGGGAATGTCTCTCTCATTCAAAATTAAAAATAAAAGTAAAAGCTACCCTCCATTTGACCCTGAAGTTGTCTCTAGCTATTAATTTATTGACCTCCTTCCATTCATCATCAAGTTTACTAAAGGGATGTCATTATTAGATGTTTGCACACATCACAACTACCATTACTCCTCAACACACTGCAATCTAGTCTCTGCCTTCTCCCCCCTCACTCTACCTCAGGTTCCTCACACCACCTCCCTATTTGCCATCTCAAGTCAACACTTCTCTATCCTAATCTTTCATGACTTCCTGTAACATCTAACAGAGCTGTCACACCTTCTTTGAAATTCTCTTCTCCCTTGGCTTTCATTTTCCTGTTTCATCTCTTGGCCCTCCAGTAATTACTTCTTGCTGTTCTCATTCTCTAATATTTCATCTTTGGCTTTCAACCCCTTCTCATTGCACACCTACTGCTTGGCTGTTCTCAACTATTTCCAGGCTGTGATAACTTAAATGCTGATGATTCTCAAATTTCTACCTTCTGTTCTGAATCTCCATAGCTTTAGTCCTATTTTCCAATTTTCTGTTGAACATTCTGAGCTGGGTGCCCATAAGGACCTCAAACTCAGTAAGTCAAGAGCCAAGCACTTCACAATCTCCTTCAAATTTCCTCCTCCATTCTTCCCAATCTTTGTGAGTGGCACTTGCCTACCCAGTCACCTAAGCCAGAAACTTGGCAGTGAGCCTTGACAACTTCTTCCACAACCCTCAGATCAAATCAATCAAGTACTGCTGAGTCCACCTTTCAAATATTTCTGAAATCTGTCCCTCTTTCTCAAACCTCCCTGGTCTCATTGGCTCAGTTTTTGATTCCATTATGATTTCCTCTACTTTTCACACTAGTGTCCATTTGACCTTTCTAAACCAGAAATCTTTGAGAAACACTTTCTTGCTCTTCATTCTTCAATAGCTCCCTATTATCTTCACAAAAGAGACCACATTCCTTAAATTGACCTCCAAGAGATTTTCTGCTGCAGCCCCTGCCAGTGCCTCCAGCCTCTTTCCACATTACTCTCCTTGCTCCCCTAAATGCATGCTGCATTTGAACAAGCTGATTCACCCACAGATCCCTGAACCCAATAACTCATCCTGTCTAATGTTCTGTGCCTTTGTATATGCTGTTCCCTAGCCTTTAAATGCCCTATTCTGACCTCTTCCATCCGAGGTAGCCCTACTCATCTGCCAACACTCTAACCAGATATCATATTTTCTGTGAAACCTTCTCAAACCCATGTTACCCCAACACCCAGATTTGGGTTCTCCAATAATGCATTGTATATAGCTCTATGTGTACTTGGAAGATTACATAGTGGATTTTTTTTTTTTTTCGGTCTGTTTCCCTCATGATTATATGAGTTTGAAGTCAAGGGTTACAATGTATTTTTCAATGCCTTATACCAAGCTCACAGCATGAAACGAAGGTGTTTGCTAGATAATTTTTAAAGTAGTGAGCACTTAAATTTAAAAAAATTTTTTAAATGTTTAAAATTTTCAATCACTCAAGTGCAACATTAGTTTCCACCAACTATACTTACTTTGCAGGGGTTGTGTCACGAGGGACTATACGATCAAGGTAAAAAGCATCCTTGCAATCTTTTCCTTTGCGAAACACTTAAGTGGCATGTCATCCTTAAAGCAAAGCTTTTAGGTAAAATAACTATGCAGTCATGCAAGAGATGAGGCAATGAAGCTCAGAGAGGCCAAGTGACTTGTCCAAGTCTGTTAATGAGTTTGTAACAGGGCCAAAACCAAAACCTTATTTTTCAGTTTAATGTCTTTACTGGGCAAGGAATTTTTAAAGTCAGCTTCAAGGAGTCATAGAACAGGCAGTCACCTTCCCCAATCCCCTCACATACACACAATATGCACATTTCAGTCAGAGTAACTTTACTTTCAGCTGAAACATTTATTACACCATAATACTCATTTGGGATAGGAGTGGGGGGGGGCAGGGAGAGTTGCTTTTAAATTTTTGAAAAACCCTGCATTTTCTACAAATTTCAGAGGTAATTTATTTAACAGGTCAATGGGTGTTACAACTGTGTTATTTGGACACTAGTATAGAAAGACCTTGTGTTTTAAAAAATAAGCCAAAATGAAGGGCAGTCATGACAAAGGAAACTGACAATTGAGCATCTTTCTGACTTTAAGCTCCTCTTCAAATTATCAACCTACAGAAGTCTTGAGTTCTTATCTGCCTCCCTCCCCTTACACTTTCTAACAATGCCTTGTTGACTGATCTGTTTTATCAGTCGTCAATTTAACACTAATCCTTAACTACTTCAGGCAGTGAAAAACATTGTTATAAAGACAGCCTTGACTATCAAGAGGTCAAGAATGCTTGGGACCTTTGGTCACAGCAACACATTTGCTATATTGACTGCATTTACTGCTATCCCCACACAAAGAAAGAAAAAATTGGCTCTTCTAGAGAACTAATTTCTCATGGGATTTCCCATAAGGCAACTGGGTCAACGGATCACAATGTCTTATAATTCTAGATCCTGGCATAAGAGAGCTAGCAGGGCCTTCCTGGGCCATTTTGTCTTCATCTGCTCACCAGACAACATCAGATTACACTGACGGTCTAATAGGGCAAAGTCCAGGCTGTAAGTGTAACTCCTCCCCTGCTTTCTTTTGAAATTAGTTTGAAGCTATTAAGGAAAAGAATGGAATAGAAAGGGAGGGTCCAAAATGTGTCATAATTTATTAGCTTCAGAGACTCACTTCTGAAACTGCTCTGACAAGTTGACTACAGGAAATTCAAGACCAAAGAGAATCTGTAGCTGAGGAAACTCCCTGTGAGACCATTCAGTCCCCAACCTCTGCCATGTTAATCTGTTTAGATGTCCAAAGTCCCAACAGAAAGAGAATAGCACAAATCTTGCCAACAGTTAGGATAGTACAGGTGTAAATGGTGCTGCCATGATCCAAATTCTACAAACTCAGGGTGTCCTTCTCTTTGTGAACTTATCTGTGAAGCCCTTAGTCTTATACTTCTCCTACCCTTTCCCTAATGGAAACATTACCTGTTATCACCATTTGATTAGCCTAAGCTTCAGGTTGGTCCTTTATGGAAGAACATAATGTGATTTCTCACTAATATATCATTATCCTTCTTTGAAATATACTCCATTAATTTTGGAGTTAACCTTTCTTGCCCCATCTCTTAGAATTTCAAATTCCAGGTGTATGAACCCTCTTCACACAAGGCCACCTAACAGAGTAGAGCCATGAGCTATGGAAATTAATCTCATTCATGTCTATCTGCTACTTAAGTATTTCTCTCTTCCTAATATCCCAGTGGTAGATTCATTTTCAGAGTAAAGGATTCAAGGGAGAGAGAAAGGGTAAAAACTAATGACTATATCTTCCAGGCTTCACTGGTACCATGTTTGATGTTATCCTTCAACCAAGAGAAAACTAGTTAGGACTGTAGCTACAAAACAGTAGCTTTGCTTCCCTTTACTCTCCCTTGGAGTGGGGCCAGGGGCAGGGGTGCACTGTCTCTCTGACATCCCCATCTGCTATCTTCCTAACCACCTGAGAACCAAATCTAAGATAAAAGACATCAACCCCTGGCATTAACATCTACTCCTGGATGAAGGTAGGGGCTTTATGATGGTCTTTGGAAGGTTTCTTGGAGCCACATGTTTGTTTCAACTCTCTTCAGGGGGCAGGCCAGCTTAATTTTTATTGGGAAAACTAATTGCCTTTCCTGTGATTCCACTCTGTTTCACCCAAGAGGTGTGCCTTGGAGGCCTGTTTGCTTTATGAGGCTCAGCCTCATAAAGTTCAAGAATGGCTACTGCCCGAATGCCCTTCCAGACATTCTTCACTCCCCTACTCAACCTCCTCCTTTAAGAATGAAAATCTAGTGTGGATTGACATCCATTCTTTGTGTCTCACTGAGTGCCCAGTTTTACAGAGGACCACCCCCTGAGATTCAGGTCCTGTGTAGGCTCTTAGTGCCCTAAAAAAACTCCCAAATTGACCTCAAGTAAGGCAAAGTTCTTCACTAGATATTTGAAGCTATCAACTAAGTGATCAGTATGAAGGATTCACTCAACTGGAACCTCATTAAGGTAGGAGAAACATGATCTTCATCTGTAGCTAAGAACACAGTGTTTGCAACAATGGAGATGGGCAATAAATGCCAGCCCAATCAACAAGTGCACATATGAAAGTAAGTACATTAGGCCCTACTGCCAAATCTCTCTGGTTGGAAGGACCAGTAAGTTTTCTTGTATTTTGGAGGAGAGAGTGGTGCAGGGAAGCAGGTAAGGAGGGAATATGAGTCCACAAGATAATTAGGAGTCTGGAGTTCAGGGTAAGCTGGGGTTGGAGTTCTCTGTATTGTTTGTTTGAACTGTTTATTTTTTTTTCAAAAGTCAGTGTTGGACTTCCCTGGTGGTCCAGTGGTTTAGACTCTGAGCTCCCAACGTAGAGGGCACAGATTCGATCCCTGGTCAGATCCTGCATGCCACAGGGTGTGGCCTTAGAAAAATTCAGTGTTATCTAATGATTTCTTCATCCTATAATCAAAATCATTCCATAGATATGAAATAATCTCTTCAGTTGGCTTTTACCTACTAATATTGCCTCACTCCCCTTGGATTCATTCATCAACTTTTGTGGAACACCCACTACAATATGCCAGGTGCTATACTAACTACAAGGGCAACACAGTGAAGAAGAAACATGGCCCCTGCCCTCAGAGGGCTTATACTCTGGTGGAGGAGACAAACTTGTACTAAGTTAGTGGAGAAGAATAAAATGGAGAAAGTGTGGAAGTATTATGGAAATATATAAGAGGGAGAACTGACCTGATTGTGGTAGAAGCTGGGGCAAGGGGTGTCATGGAATGCTTCCCTGAGATGGAGACACTTAAGATATGACCTGGGAGGAAAGTGAGAGGGAGGGAAGCAAGAAGGACATAAAGGGAGGCCAGAGAGAACAAAGGGAGTTTTTAAAAGGGAAGCAATGTAACAGATTGGCACTTTGCAAAGAACATTCTGAGTGCAGTGTGGGGAACAAATTGCAGGGAGGAGAAGTAGGACACTACCTGAAGATGGTGGTGACTTATAAAGGGGGAAGTAGTAGGTCCTAGGAGAGCATAAAAAAATCTCACTTCACCTGGTCCTAGAGTTTAAGTGACATTTCAAGTGAGACTTGAAGGCTGGGTTAGGCTGGAGGGGTTGAGGAGTTGAAGAGAGTCACTGGCACTGTAAGCTTCTGCTTTAGCCAAAGCAGGTCTCGTGATTGCTAATGCTTTGGTCTCAACCTGGAATGCCGAGTGCCAGTTCCTTCTAGTCAAATCCTGTATATCTTTCCAGGCCCTCTCAAATCCCACCTTCTCTGCTCACACCCAGATATGGCTTCTCTTGCTTCTAAATCCCTATGCCATGTTTGTCACTTGACATTTAAAGATCCACTATTTAGTATTGTTACTTAACTTGACACATATCTACAAAGTCCTTGTAAGCTCCTGAAACTTATGAATAGTCTTCCATGACTTTGGCATCACCCAGCGTACCTAGCACAGTAATGAGCACCTAAGGTACTCAATGAATGAATGAATGAATGAACGAATGAAGCACTAGCGCCCCTACAGGGCTCCTTTAGTAATTCCCTAATATCTGTGAAGCTGATAAGGAAAAGGTCTTCTTTCCCTACAAGATTTCTGCTACTTGCCTCCAAAGACCTAAGATTCGAGATCGACAGCTCCTTCCCACTGGTCACTGCTTCTCACACCCCTTCCAATCCTGCCCCCTCTCCCACCACCACCACCTTCTATTGTTTCTTCTGTCTTCTGGTTGTCAGCCAGGATGAGAAAATGGCCTAGCTGTCCTCAGAGACTTACGCCAGCCTGGACTGCTCTGTGGTGCCATGAAGGGCCAGGACTTTTGTTTACAGCTGGGACCATGGCGAGGTGGTGAGCACAGCTGACAGCCCCACTCTGGAGCAAACATCAATCTTCCTCTGTCCTCTTAGCCAAGTTTCACAGACCAGCTCTATTGAAAACTGGCTGCACCCGCCTGGGTCTCACTGACATCCCACACACCACTCTGGCCTGGAAGCAGCTGGGTGAATCTCGGCTTTGTACCTTTTAGGCACTGCCCTTGCTCTCTTCTCTGACCCCAGCCTCTAATCATATTACCTCAACTTCAGGGCCTTGAAAGAACATGTACTCCCAGGCCCCCACACTCCAAACAATGTCCCACCTCTCCAACCAAATACTGTGACTCCCACCAGTGTACCAACACCCTCATTGGCTCAGTCGAAGTTGAAACACAACAACAGCAAAAAGAACCAAACCACCCAGTTTTCAGTGTGTACTTCTATGGAGTCTGCCAAGTTTCCAAGTTGAGCAGACAAGGTTCCAGGCCCTTGGACATTCACATGCATGTGTGATCTTTGCCTGCAGACAGCTTTCCCACTTGTTTTAAAACCTGTAAATCAGATAGGGCCTAGAGCCTTTACAGAATATCCTTTGAAAGCCTAAGTAAGGTCCTCTTTGCACCAAATTCTGTTTCTTGGCCTCCTCCTTTCCTAGCATCTTTGCCCTCTCCAGCACTCACCTGGGGTAAGAATGAAGCCCTATCTCTTGATCCCAGGTTCCCTTTGCCTGTGTTTCTCTGCCTACTGGCTAACAGTTTTGACCAATTAGCTGAGGCCCATTTCCTGGTTTTCAGCCTCTCCGCATTTCCAAAGGTCCATGGGAGATGATTCACTCCTCTTATTTGCAGTGGCTCTTTATAGCAACATGTTTTCAGGGATCTGGCAAAGAGGGACTTCAGGCCAGAGGAGACTCCCCTTCTAAAAGACCTTCTCAGGACTTCCAGCAGAGAGGTATTTTCAATCTAAAATAACCCCCTCCCCATTTTTTACATGGTGTCTTCCTACTGAAGGTTGTAATCCAATTATTACCTCAGTCATGTCTGACTCTTTGAAAACCTGTGAAAGGTAGCCCACCAGGCTCCTCTGTCCATGGGATTTCCCAGGCAAGAATACTGAAGTGGGTTGCCATTCCCTTCTCCAGGGGATCTTCCTGACCCAGGGATTGAATCAACATCTCCTGCATTGCAGGCAGATTCTTTACCACTGCACCATTGGAGAAGCCTATTATCCAAGCCCTTGGTTAACAGAAAAGAATCCCACATGTATTCTCCTTCCCAGAGCTGATAGAGCACTTTTTAATGTTTTCTTTTTCTTTTAAACTGTTTTATTGTAGAAACCGTCCCAAAAAACACCCAAAAGTAGTCTTTAAAATAACAGCTGAACTTTTCAAAAGCTATAGCTTTTATCATTCCCACTAAAATGAGGACTGTGGGTGCAGGTTATAAGCATGAACATAGTTATATTTGAAAAAGGACTCAAAGCATCCTCTCGAGTCAATGCTTGGATCATAGGACTCAGCATGCATTGGTGGAAATCAGTCCTCATCTCTGTTGGTTGATGTGTACCACAGATAGGTTGACACGATCATTCCAACTGAAGTGTGTGGTTCACAAAAGCACACATTTTGGTGAATCACATGCTAAACTGTTGACTCAGGAAGGGGAAACCAAGAGATTATGGTGCAAGTCTGGCATCCGAAGGTCACTCAAGGACTACATTGATTAGATGCAAGTTCTCAGTCATTTACAGTAACCTCTTTCTGCCACATTGATGGGTTAGTTGAAGCAGAGGGGGTGTTGATTATAGGCGAGGAGAGGTATTAGAAGAGAATAGATAACCCCAAAAAGGATAAAACTTTCCTATGACTAGCTCCATCATTGGCCCTGTCTGTCATGGGCTAGCAAACTAGACTGATCCAGACTAATTTGCCGAACTGGTTTTATGAAATCCCTATGGAACGAGGTAGGTATAAATAGATAGAAAAAACATTGTTATTAAAGAAACACCATTTTGCTTAGCCTTGAAATATTAGGGTTTTTTTAACCTTTAAATTAACCAATCATTCTTAAAACAACAACAACAACACCACCCAGTAAGCCCCATGTGCTTAGCCACTCAATTGTGTCCAACCTCTTGCAACCCCATGGACTGTAGCCTGCCAGGCTCCTCTGTCCATGGGAATCCTCCAGGGAAGAATACTGGAGTTGGTTGCCACGCCCTCCTCCAAGGGATCTTCCCAACCCAGGGCTTGAAGCCAGGTCTTCCACATTGCAGGTGAATTCTTTACCGTCTGAGCCACCAGAACCCAGTAAGCTAGTCAGAACCAAATGAAAAAATACCAAATTAACCTTAGAATGGAGCAATTTCATCTACTACCCAGAAGCCATGGGCAGATACTGGTGTCCCTCTTTATATTCCAGAAGAGACTGACCACTACCTTCCAGACCTAGGAAGAGACCTAGGTTCTTCCAGATCTAGGCTAAGAGATTAGCCAAGGGGTAAGACAAGGAAGGCCAACAGATACCTTTGGGCAGGGCAGGTCCCACCCTGCACAAGGGTACCCAACTGAGAGGGAGAAAATGGAGGCTGAAATTCGTTCTTCAACTGCCCTAGTGGCCTCCAACATCCCTGAGAAAGAAAAACATTTTTCTAATTGTTCCTCTAGTGTGGCTACTTCTCTGCAATTTGTCTGCCCCCAGGCGGTGCATGTTTCTAATTAGCACAAAGGCATCATATGAGCAAATAGTAGCCTTAAAAATTAACTTAGAGATCTTAGAGCCATCAGGTGTTGTGAAGGCTGCAACCATAAATAACCTTTGTCTGGCCTTGGGCCTTGAAACCAAACATTGACTGAAGCTATCTTTCCCTTCCTGTTAACGCAGATTGTGAAGACAGTAATTCAGCTGTAAAATGAAAAGGAAGAAGAGTAACTCGCACTTGCTGAAAATCTGAAAATCTATTAAGAGTCAGGAATCTGCTGAAGCTTCATCCCACTAGTAAGTGGAAGGGGCAGGAGACAATTCACCTTTGAGTGGGTACCATGACTTAACAGGAAAAAACACGGGTTTTGGAGTCACAAGAGACAACTCTGAATCTTTGCCCTGCTGTTTACTAGTTGGCAACTTGAAGTGAATATTTAACTTCTCTGGGCTTCAGTGAGGAGTCACAGAGATAACAGATGTAAAGAGCTGAGCATAGTGCTGCCTGGCACATATAAGGCATTCAGCTCCTATGTCTTTTTCTGCTACCACCTTGACTCCAAAGTTAATTCACATTATTCACATCATTGGCCTTTAGGACCTCATTCAATAGAGCATAAGGATGAGTCTGTGCTGTGCTGCTGTGCTCAGTCATGTCTGACTCTTTGTGACCCCAGGGGCTGTAGTCCACAAGGCTCTTCCGTCCATGGGATTTCCCAATACATGGAGTGGGTTGCCATTTCCTCTGCTTCCAGACTCAGGTATCTTCCAGGTATCTTCCAGACTCAGGGATCAAACCAACATCTCCTGCAATGTCAGGCAGATTCTTTACCACTGAGCCACCTGGGAAGCCCCCAAGAATGGGTCTACCAGACAGAATATTGAAATGAGAGTCAGGAGACATCGGTCCCAATGCCAGACACATCCCTTGATGTGCATTGGGTAAGTTACTCCCCTCTCCTGATCCCATCAATAAAACAAGAGAACACATCTAGCTCTGCTGCTGAAAGGCAAGAGCAGAGGAAATTACTTTTCTTGAGCACCTGCCATGATATACACGCCAAGTTAGGCCCTTTTGCATACCTTATATACATATGCTAAATCAGCACTGTCCCATAAAACTTTCTGATGTTGGGAATGTTCTGTATCTGACAATATCTAATTTGGTACTAACATTAGCCATAAGTATCTACTGAGCCCTTGAAATATGGATAGTGCAACTGAGGAACTAAATTTTTTATTTTATTTAAATTTAACTAATTCAAATTTAAATACCCATGTATTTAGACAGTGGTTACTGTATTAGATACTGCAGCCCTAAGATAATGAAGCAGGAATATTTGTTCCCATTTACTACATGTTGAAACTGGGGCTTAGAAAAATTTAAGAATTTGCTGAAAGTAACATAAATAGTAAATAAACCAGATTCAAAACCAAGCAGTAGAAAGTTTAGCAGCTTAGTACTGTCAGATACACTAGAAATTACCTAGGCTCCACTACTCACAAGTTATATAACCAAAGAGAAATAATTATAGTCTCTAGAACTCACTTTCATCATTTATAAAATATGGATAATCATCACCTAATTTATAGGCTTATTGTTGAGATTAATAGGTTAGAGCTACATAGAGTGTGGCTTTCAGCAACTGTGTTTCTTCACCACCCTTTTACCTCAGCTCCACACAGAAGAGGTTTAGACATAAACTAAAAAAGATAACTGTAAGGTAGAGGGGGCATTTGGGAAACATAAAAGCAAGAAAGGAAACACTTATGAGCTTTCATATGTTATCTTTTATAGAATGGAGTTGAGGGAAGGTATGAAATCATCAAACTACTTCCACCTATTTGGTTTGCTTCCCTGCCCTATTCTTGATACTCCAGTCAATGTTAGCCAAGGCAGGGAACAAGGTATATATAATGTATTTTGAGGCCCAGAAAGACAAGATAATGCAGCTGAACAACACAGTACTGTCAAGGGCATGGGCTCAAAGGGCAGGTAAAGTTCAATCCTGGTTACCAAACTTTTGTATGCATAAAATAATAGACACCACTTCACAACAGTCTTTCATCTGTGAAACGGGACAGATAACATGCAGGGTGTCTCAATAAAAGATACACGTTTATTATTTTGCTTTACATTCCGTAGCACCCTCTAGTGGAATGTACAAAAATAAGCATTATATTTCTGCCCTCCAAAGCACACTTCTAAGTGTGCATTGGAATCACCAGAACAGTTTGTTATAACACAGACAGCCAAACCCTACCAACTACTAGAATTTCTGATTAGTTTGGAGGTGAGAATCTAAATTTCTGACAATTCCCCAACAGGTGATGCTATTGGTGTGTCTGGAAAACACTTTGAGAACCTCTGCTCTAAATCCCGCCCCTCCCCAATGCATGCACATGTGTGCCCAAAAACACACATATGCACACACGCACAAACGTACAGAATCTATAACCGAAATAAGTATAACTTGTGTTGTTTGATTTTATTAATATGCCTCTAACAAGGATTTTGTGAAGAATTAAAGAATATCATGTGATATATGACACAACATCTAAAATATAGAAAGCATGCAAAAAAACTGAGGATCACAGAACATAAATCCCAGGTTCTCAGAACTAGTAACTGGTGGAATCGGGTTTAAAATTAGGCCTCTAATTAGGCCTCTAAACTCCAAAAACATAATAAAGTTTAACAGTACTACTACAGAAGACAGGGTGAAAACACACAGATCTAATCATAATTTCAAAAGTAAAAGAAGATCAGTTTTCAATTCCAGGGTCCAAGTACAGTAAAGACAAATGTCTGTACTGACTAGACAACCACCTGTGTTTTCCTTGCAGCAGGGCAGGGGTCGGGGTGAGGTGGTAAATCGGGGCAGGTGGCGGCATTTGAAAAGATTCTAACCCCACAGGAAGGGTTAGAATTTTCGTATCTTCATCGGCAACAGTGCCTGGGGTCATTCATCAATTCTAACTGTCTCACCCCAAAAACAGGCAAGAAGAAAGAGATGGGAGGGGGGAATTTTTTTTAAGGAGGAAAGAAGTAAAGAAAGGAGGTAAAACATTTGAATAGAGCCCTACCTGGTAGGGCTATTAAGAAGTTAATTTGATTTTTCTCGAGAAATGAAAGATATATATGATCTTTATAGATTGGAAAGTTCAGCAAATCAGAAGAAAAAAAAAAAAAAGGGATTGGGGAAATCCCATAATTCCAGGGACCAAACAGCCAATCCTTTGCTGGAATTTGGCGGCATCTAGTGGCAAACTCAAAAGGTATAAACCTCACACGGAGAACTTTCTGGAAAATTAAAGTGAGTGCATACTTGTGTTAAGAGCACTCTGCCTGGAAATCAGAACAAGCAGGTAAGAGAGCCTCAGCCCCCACAGAAATTCGGAGTCCCTAGTGGAGGGGAAGTCTGTCGTATACAGATATTCTCAGCAAAAAATTGTGCCAGAATTGGACGCAACTTGGGGGTGGGGGAGGGACGGGGGAAGGAGCCAGGGTTGGGGGAAGAAAGCTATAAGGGAACAGCAAAGCTGCTTTTTGGAACTGCTAATAAGCGAATGGGGGATTTGGTTGTTAACTGCTGCTGGGCGTCGGCTTAGAACGGGATTTTTGATTCGGAGATAGACGTGGGAAGAAAGTGTATTTTTAGGGTTTAAAATTAAATCGATAGGAGAGACTGAAGTATTTCTAGCGAAAACCTTTTATCTCAGTGATGGTCGCCATGACTTAATTGCTTAATTTTCCTTTTCATAAGAATAATTTTCAAACATAAAGTAGAAAAAGGATCCGCAGAGAACGCGCACGCGCGCGCACACACGCGCACGCACCCGCCCCAGAACACACACCAGCCCCGACGCTAGGGGCGCACGCCTGCGCACACCAGCCACCTCCAGCGCCACGAGGCCTGGCGTTCGCGCACACACCAACGCCAAGGCCACGCGGGCTCGCTTGCGCACAGGAGCCCTGACACCGCGCGCCCTCAGTACTCTTCATCCCCAACTCGCACACCCATCAAAACCCCCAGTCAGCTTTTATTCTTTTATTTTTTTTTTTTTTTCTCCAGGAGTTGCGCAAGAGGTTCGGGGGCGTGGCCGCAGATTTGAGCTAGCGCTTCCCCACTCGCGGGGACCTTAGCTCATTTCCGCCCATCCTGTTTCCGCAGGCCACGTAGGCACTTCCTTTCCCAGTGGGGGGGGAACCCACAATGCCTCCCTGCAGGAAAAAAAAAAAAAGAAAGAAACCTCTGGGCAGGGGAACTCTGGGTCGTGAAAGTGGGCCACGTGAACACTCTGCCCTATAGACTTATGACCCAACCGCTGTCGCGCTTTTGGAGGGCGGGCTAAAAACTTAAGAGGGCGAACGTCATTGGTCAGAGCCCTCACTAAAGGAGGAAGGTGATTGGTTTCCTTTAAGCCTTAACGGTGAAGAAGCAGGTTGCTAGCACCCGCCTTTACTGCGGCGGAGTGTCATTACTGACGTGGTGAGCTTCATCCAATCATTTGGTTATAGAACATTCTAAAACTTAGATGAGACGATTGTGATTGGCTGGAGGGCATAAGCCCGCCTCCAGGGTGACGTGTCTGCCTATGGATATCAGTTGCCAGAGAAACCTGGCTTTACTATGGCGGTTGGAGAGACGGCAGTGATCACACGTCGTCTGTTGGAAAGAACTGGATCCTCGTTTCAGGTTTCGGGGTGGGGGTGGGGAGAAAGGGTTGACGATTTCCTCTTATCGTCGCGTATACAGACAAGATTAATTAATGGCTTTACGATCGGGCAGAACTAGATTCGAATTCCTACTCGCCAACGCCCAGCTTGGGCTGGCTGTTCTTTCTGTGTCTCGGTTTCCATGTTTGTAAAATGGTGATAATAATAGTATCTGCCTCAGAGACTTGTGCCTCAGAGGCGTGTGCTGTATATTAGAGCGTATAATATACGACTGCTAGGTAATGTAATACGTATAATAACTTAATACGCAGCGTGGTTCCAGAAGATGTTAGCTATTACTGTGGAGAGAAAAACCCGCGTAATAAACTGAGAAGAAACGTAAAATTATGTAAAGTCGTTCCTCACAGTGCTTTTCCTATCACCTCCTTCCGCAAAAGAAATCGAGATACAAAAGAGACGTATCAGTCTTTACCAATGAAATAATTTATTTGGCAATTACCTCAAGATAGCGGGGATTGGAATTTTCCGTATTGAAAAGTTAAAAAAAAAAAAAAAAGCGCGGGGGTGGGGAGAAACGGAGAACGAGGAATGAGAGCTAGCTGGAGATGAACCACATGCGATGAGTAGGCCTTATTTGAATCCTGATTCGGGGACACCAACTATAAAAAAAAAATACTTAAAAGATGCATCAGGAAATTTTAAAGACGGATTCGATATTTGATTTTTCTTAAGGAATTAATGACGATGTTTTAGACGCTGTAATGATATTGTGGTTATGTTTTCAAATTACTTGTAGCTTATAGAAATAATATACGAAAATACGAATTAAACAGTAAAAGCATTCAGGCTGGCTTCAAAATACCTTGATGTCTAGGATTTGCTTCAGAATTAGCTCAGCGGTAAGGGGAAGTGGCAAGGGGCATAAATAAAACAAAATTGGCACTAAATTAATCGTTTAAGCTGAGTGATGAGTGTATGGGATTCCTTGTGTTGTTCTGTCTTCCTTGGTATATGTTTGAATTTTTCCATAATAAAATACAGAAAGTCAGCTATTCAGTGCTCTTGAGAAAAACAAGAGTGGGGGGGGGGAGCAGTGGGTGGGGTTACAGATAAAACAAGATGGCCTTCAGTTGGTAATTGTTGAAGCTGGATGATAGATTCGCAAAGGTTTATATTATTCCCCTACATTTTTATCCATTTGAAATTATCCTTAATAAAACTTAGAAAAAAGCAAAAACAGATTATCAGAAATCATGGTAAATGTACAATAAGGTATATTTGAAAATGTAGCCACAAGAAAGGGGAAAAAACTTACATGTTTTTTATCAGCTTTGGTGTCCTTTGTGTATGTTAAAATGCATTGATGGAAAACAAAACGTTCATCTCATATCTTTATTTTATGTCCTTTGCTGTCCCCTTGTTTGACCTCCTAGACTACCATCAGAAAAACTAAGTTTGCTGTGTAGTGAGGATCAGCTCTGATCCTGATTGCAGAACATCCCTCATTACAGAATCTTGGGTAAGTGCCTCCCTTCTCCTGGCCTCAGTTCTCAAACAACATAATTCCACATAACCTTCCTAACTGTCTAGGAATATTTTGAGGATTAATAAGGGCCTGTCGAGGAAAGCACTCTACATTCTAAGAATGGAAGGATGGAGCTAAGTCCATCTGTGCTTTCAGTATAGAAAGTGCCTAAACATCAGTGGGCCCTGTAATCTTATATTCCTTGGTAAAGGATACTTTCTAATTGATCCCCTACAGTTAGAGCCATGCATCTATATATATTTTTTAAGTTGGTGGCATTTCATATGCAGCATAATTTAGTGGTCAAGAGCAAATACTGCCTGAATTTAAATCCTGGTTCTGCCACTTACTGTAGGATCCTGGGCAGAATACTTACTCACTTTGTCTGTAAAGTTCCTCATCTGTAAAATAAAGATAATAATGGTTCCTACTTCATTGGATTATTGAGGAAATTACATGTAAATTGTTTGGCACATATAAGTAGTTGATTTAATTAATCATTGTGACTATTAGTCCCTCTGGTACATCCTGTTTTACACACTTGTCCATGTGCACACATGCACACACATGCTAATAAAAGCAATAGATACCTTTTTGGAGTTGTTAATAATAATAATAATACTGTTGGTTTCTCTCCTGATTTTCCAGAAGCAGCGGTTACTACTAGAACTGAATTCTGAAATTATAACTTCTGACTTATCCTAACACTCTAGAAAGGTATTGAGTATGTTGATCACACTTACTTATAAGGGAATTTCTAAGAACTGTAATTTTAACTAGCAAATGAAAACCATATTCAGTCTGCTAACAGGTTGTATATTATTCCTCTTTTGTCTCAGACTCAAAAAATAATGTTTTTTGAAATGTTCCAAGATCCAGAATTGATATAAATGTAACTGACGTGGTGTATATGCATTTAAAGATTTATTCCAACAAACCATTGGATTTGTTCACATTCATTTCTGACACAGTCATACACAAAAATGTCAGTAAATGGAGTCTGTATTCCTGAATAGCCCATCATTTGCATGAGGAGATGAAAGAAGGTTTTTCAGTCTCTTGACAGCTTTATTTTCCCATGGAGTCACTATATTTTCCTTTCTACTTTTTTTTTTCCTTCTGAAAGCTAAGTTGCAGAGGAGGGCACACTGCCCTGGTGGGAAAGATGCAGTAGATTGGAAGGGGGAGGGCACAGAACCCCTTATGGGAGGCTATTTGGAGAATGATTAAAGGTTAAAGAGAGAGAGGTGGACTGTTAGGCCAGTAGCAGCCCAGAGAACGCAAGGGTCAAGGTAACCTGAAGGAGCCTCAAGGAGGAAAAGGACCTTGACCTGGGCCTCTGAGGATGGACAGAATCTGTAAGGGGAGAAGGAAAGCAGTCCCAATGGTATGCATACAAGGTATATGATATACAATGCTTAAGTCCAGCTGTATGTTAGAACCATGAATAAGAATAGATCAGAAAGTCAAGATTTTAAATATGCATATTTTAGTGTAAATCTTCAGTCACTTAATTGATATGTGAATGTCTCATAATATAAAAAGCTAAAATATTACAGAGTAGGCCCAGGTTTCCTTTTCTCACGCCCCCATTTCTCTTACTCTCCCTAGAGTTAACCACTATATTATCAGTTCTATTTCCTTCTAGATCTCTAAATTATATACCTGTTTAAAAATGTATATGGATATATATATATATATAAAATATTGTTTGGTGTTTTCTTTTACATAAATATGATATCATATTATAGATATTGTTTTACAACTTGCCTGGGATGTCTTCATGTCCATTATAGAGTTGTTTGATTCCATTCACAGTGGCATTCCTTTAACTAGTATGATAGTCCATATAAAGGGTAAACCATGTTTTGTTTTGCCAAATCACTATTGATAGTCCTCAGTCCTCCAGGTTGACTCCAGTGGTTTTCTGTTTCATTTATACTGCACCAAACATCCTTGGAACCCCTGTACAAGTGTTAATTCCAGGGCAATATTTATGTCTTTAAATTATGATGATTAAACCAGTGTTGATACTGGTGGGAGAAGAGACATCATTATGACAGACTAGATGACCTAGAAACAGTGCTACCTTTAAAAATGGAATAATCAAAAATCATTGGAAACTACCTTTAAAGACCTGTATAATTTAGAATGTTATAAATCAATTCAAATCAGTGGGGAAAGGATAGGCTCTATTAATTAGAAAAAATTAGGCATAATATTTGGAAGAAACTATAAAATACTGAGAGATAATACAGGAAGTCATTTAGAATATTGATTTGGGAGTATTTTCCCCAGGCATGACATGCCAGAGTTCACAAAGGGAAAAGTTGACACATTTGTGTTTTTATACACACACAGTGACCCACTTAGAAGAAGAATGACAGTTTGGAAAAAATATTACTAACATACAAAAAAACCTAGTGTTTAATTATTAAAAGTCAATAAAAGGCAAAACAACATATTAGAAATGGGGACAAAATATATGAGACAGATATGTACAAATATCTGAACATATGCTCAATATCACACAAATTCAAATAAAAATATCTTCCTACATATTAGATTCCTCCCCCTCTTTTTTTTTTTCCAAGAAGATGTTTATCCGGTGTTGCTGAAGTTGTGGGTGAATAAACTTAACATTTTTGCTGGGAGTACAAATTAAAACAGTTCTTCACAAGTTATATTTACCTCTTAAGTCATCAAAGTTGTAAATAAGCAAATCCTTTGAGCAATTGAGAATGCCCTTCTGAATACTTAGTTAATATGCTAATATATCTGTACACTGATATCTATTAACATTTCTGTAATAATGAAGTGTTGGAAACAGCCTAAATGTTACATTTAAATGGGACTGGCTAAATTATACTATGTGGAGATTGTAGAATGATGTGGATGTTAAAAAGAATGAGCTAAGTATGTGGCCATAGATGCCTGTGATTAAGTGAGAAAACGTGAGGGGCAATATGTGTCTCACCTTTGTCAAGACAAAGTGAATCCATGATACATGATCCCAGTACGTATGTAACAGACACATTTAGTTTCAAAAGTAGGTTTCTGTGTAAATGTGTACATAAAAAGATTTGAAGACATATTCTGAGATCGGGGAAGGGAGGTGGTAAGAGGATGCCCATATCTTTATATATTTTGGTGTTTATAATTATGTAATAGTTTTACTCAAATGCTACCACAAAATTAATTACTTGGGAATATAGATTTTCAGCTCACAACTTAAATAGTTTTTGGGTGGGTTGAGGAATTAATATATTAAAAAATCCATTAAAATGTCATCAATTTTTAAGCTTAATGGAAAAATCACATATTTTATCATATACATCTTTAAAATCTCATAGACACTATAAACTGGGGGAAATATTTGCCCAGATGTGACAATTGATAAGCAACTGTAAAAAACTCTTTTAAGAACCAACTCAAAATGAATAGAGGACATGTAAAATATAACTGGCCAGGAAACAAATTTTTTAAAATACCAGGACAGCTAATAAAAGAAATACAAGCACCTATTTTCCTTATCAGGTTACAGTGCAGACCAGAGTTGTGAGATTGAAAATTGGTACAATTTGTGAGGGAAGTAATTTGGCAGCCTATTACCTTTTAACCTACTAAATCCACATCTGGGGGCAAAAAATCCTTTAATTACAGGATAAATTGAGGAGGAGGATCACTTTCCAGAAAGAGGGTGGTTAAATAAAGTATGCCCATTTGGTTTAATCTCATACAGCTCTGAAGATGTATGCGTATTCCAGCCTTACTTACATGGGGAAATGATCCGTCAAAATATCAAGGTTTTAAATATCTAAGATTTGATACCAAGATGAGGTTACGTTAAAGTATTTACACAGAAATGGAAGATAGAAAACTAAGGCAAACATACAAACATGTTTTCTCTGGCATACCCTAGAACTGACATGTAGGGAACAAGTGGGAGAATATTTGATGACCATCATTCTTAAGTTGTGCTTCCATTTTCCCCATGTGTTGAATCACCTCACTGATTCACTAATGTATACCCAGAAGGGACCTAAGTGCTGCTGCAGAAAGTGAGAGATACATATTACACAAAGCTTATGGCAAGTGGAGATAAGTAGTGTAGTTGCATAAGCAGAACAGGTGAAACATTTAAGTAAATATTAAGTCGTGGGGTACTGACAGCTCATACGGTATCAGAGATGGGGCTAGAGTAGTTAGGAAATTTAACGGGACTTTTCCTAGTAGTTAGATGAGGTAGATGAAGGGAGGAAGCATGATGCAAGTAACAAGTCGGTACACCAAGCCAGTAAACAAAATTAAACTCAGAAACTGGCAGATTCAGTTTAAAACAGCTCAAAGCAATGTGTAGTGCTAACATTTTTAATGAGGAATGTCCACAGCACATATGTCACCAAGCGATGGAGTGATGTAAACTAGCAAGGGAGGTGCAAAGTGCAGTGACCCTAATAATAAGTTTGTATTACAAGTAGGAGACAGACATCAAAAGGATGGTTTTTCCTCCCTTTGATATCTGGCTTCTGACTCCAGGTAGTAATAGTTACTTGATCTGTGGGATACTCAGATGGAAATAAAGGTGCTGAGGCCATTCTAAGAAAGCCTGCTTCCTTGGCTTTATTCAGTCTGAGCACAAACCTGGGTATTTTCCTGTCCGATGTCAGACATTTCATTCAACTTTGGACTTGATATGAATAATAGAATTTGTAGAGAATGATGAAACTCACCCACTTAATGAAAACCATATATAAATCCTTATGGTTTTCTTTGCATAAATAAATGTAATCAATGCCAAGAATATACAGGAGGTTCAGCAGTCATTCTTAGGTTCCTCACTAAGGAATTGCTGATGACCAGTGTGATGTCCAAAAGACTTCTCTGCAGCCTTGCTCCACTTCTGTGTGTTTTACAGTCTGCTTGGCACTGGGCCACCTCGCTTTTTTTAGTTGGTATTTTAACTGTCCCCTTGTTTGTGGAAGCTCTGCCCATTATTTCTCAGGTTTTCTGGATATCACCTCTATTACTTAACTAAACTCTTATATCCTCACATACTGTGTCCCCTCTGTCCCCGTTACAGTAAAATTTTTGTAAGAAACATTTTGTAAGCTTAGTTGCTTACAATGTAATATCATGAAACACTAACCACATCTCATCTTTCACAGGATGTGTCTATATATCCCTCTCAGCCAGAAGGTTCTGATTCCTACAGGGTCAGTGTCTGTATTCACAGATTTTGATGCTGAGGAGCACCTTTGCTCAGATTTCTGCTGAGAGCTTTGTGTTCTGTCAGAGGAAATCATATGCTTAGTGATAGCACCCAGGCCTCTTGCCAATAACTGACTTCCCTGATGCAGGGCTCTAGTTTTCTAGTGTTACTTACCTCATTTCCCCTTCAGGGATTCCCTGACACCTGCTCACATAATCTCAGGGGGTCTAGCAATTGGCAAAAGGGCTTTTTCTATGGGTTAAAATTGTGGTTACCAGAGAAACCTGGTTTCAGGCTTGTCCACTATCATATCTCGTTCTTTCCCAGAGGGTAGGTACTCTGGTTTTAATAGTCTGGTATTTATTCATCTAGATACTTTCTGATGTACTTTTATACACATCAGTTTAAAACACGGAAGTTGGACCTCACTGTTCATAAGAACTGTCTAAAACATGCTTATTTCTCCACTTGGGCTATTTCTGGGATCCTGTTGTACACATTATACATTATGCAACTTGCCTGTTTACCTAATAGTGTATAATTGAACATCATCCCACGTCAGTACATGAATCTGCTTAATTCATTTGAATGTTCTTCCGTGGTGTGCATACATCATACTTTGTATTGTCATTTCCCTATTGAAGAATATTTAGGTGTTTCCAGTTCTTCAGTATTCCAAATACCACTGCAGTGAACATCCTTGTATCCTTATAAACATATGCAGATACTCTTGCAAGGTACTGTGTTGGCTGTTCAGCCACATCGTATTTATGAAATTTTTACCTAGGGGTAATTTGCCACACTCCATAGATGAAAGAGGCCAAGAAAGCTTAACATATCTTGCCCAGAGCCTTACAACTCATAAATGACAGCCTAACTGAAGTAGAAGTATGTCTAACAGCAGAACCCATGTGTTTTCTCTGCTATCAAAATTATAAACCACATGTTTTTAAGTTAGATTATTTTTCCTTTTTCCTGGATTTCACAAAAGGTCATTGTTGATGCCTACTTTCCCTTTCTAGGTTGTGTCTCTCACCTCATCTCCACGACCATCCCAGAAGATCTATAAGATTCCATCTGGGAAAACACTAGGAGTTCTTGGCAGAGAAAGAAGAGGATTGCGTAAGTCAAGGACTTTGTTTAATCTGTCATTCAGTAAGAATCCCAGAACACTGTTGTTTTCATCTTTATCTCACTAACCCTCTCTGCTGCATTTTATAGTGTAAACCATCTTTTTCCATCTTGAAATTCTCAACTGTTTTGGATTCCAAAATAACATTGTCCTAATTCTCCTATGGCTGCTCTGACCATTTTTGCTTGTTTTTTTTTTTTTAATTCCTCTCTGCTCATCCCTTAAGTATCATTCTTTCTTAGGTTTGTCAAGAATTCTAGACTTGTTCAGTTCTTCCTCTATCCTCCATGAACGATTTCTATTCCTATCTATATGATGATTACACTCAGGTCTCCATTTCTGCTTCTGATCTCTCACCTAAGCATTAAAGTCACATGTTTAACTGCATACCTCACACTTACTAGGTCTATACCAAACTTCTTTCCTCTCCAGTCTGTTTCCTCCTCTTCTAGATGCAGTCTTATTTGGTGATAATACTATGACCTAATCACCCATTCTCAAAACCCTGGCAGTCATCACTGACTTTATCCCTCACCAGTTATCACCTCCAACAAGCTATCACTGAAAGTAGCATTAGGTATCATTTCTTGCTTGCTCCAAAAATATCCTGTGGTTATAACTAACACTATATTAACCTTGTTGTTTCATAATCATCACTTTAGATATTCGAATCCCTAGTACCTAGCATAATACCTGTTCCAAAGTACATAAGCAGTAATATATGAAGACTAACTTGAATGAATGAATTGACTTGTTTCCTATTTTATTACTAATTCCAAACTAACCATTAAAAATTAGTGCTTTTACTAATTCATTAATTACCCAGACCTAAAATTGTAGGGCCACCTTTGACTCATCTCTCTCCTTCATTTACCAAGCTCTATATTCACTTTCTCTTGACTCTGTCATCAGCCTAGTTCAGGCCTACCTGGACTTAGACAAAAACCTTTGCTGGTATGCATTTTTGCTTCCAGGCAGCTAAATTAATCTTTCTTGTTTCTTTTGTCTTGTCATTTTTCCTGTTCAGAAATAACTGAATTTCACCTCCACTGCCTTTTGTAGTTTAATTCATTCTTTCTCTGAAATTATATTCCTATCTTTTGAGTGACATCAAAAACCTAATTTATGGGCAGGTCTGATGAGTGATTGGGTAAGCTGAGAGTAGTGGGTGGGGGTAGTGAGGATCAAAAAGCGAGCGAAGAGGTAGTAAGTCACTAACAATTAATTGGTTGGCCCTGAAATAGGATTTGAAATCCAGATTCCAAGAGAGTAGTGTGTGTTGTGCTTTAATAGGCCTTTAGGAAGCACACTGTGTTCAAGGTCTCCATAGAAAACAACCAAATAAAATGCTTTATGTATTACAGTGGTTGGAATAAAAACAGGGTTGAATGAGTTCCAGAAAGCAGGGTTCTCAAACTCGTGGACACCAATCTGCCGAAGAAGACAATTTCAAAAAACCAACTAGAAGCAACATGCAAAGAAGTAAAATGAGAGGGACATCTGGAAAGAAGACAGCTGGTCCCCAGCAGAAGAATCTGGAAGCAGCA
Organism: Cervus canadensis; assembly: GCF_019320065.1. Lineage (NCBI taxonomy): Eukaryota > Metazoa > Chordata > Mammalia > Artiodactyla > Cervidae > Cervus > Cervus canadensis. The sequence goes on along the minus strand of NC_057419.1, from coordinate 144,019,387 downwards.
CTCCCAGGCAGATGGGGGGGTCGCTCTGCTGAGAACCCTCCATCAGGATCGGTGAGGAAGACCAGAAAGAACAAACAGAAGACCCCTGGGAACGGAGATGGTGGCAGCACCAGCGAAGCACCCCAGCCACCTCGGAAGAAAAGGGCCCGGGCAGACCCCACAGTTGAAAGTGAGGATGCTTTTAAGAATAGAATGGAAGTTAAGGTGAAGATTCCAGAAGAATTAAAACCATGGCTTGTTGAGGACTGGGACTTAGTCACCAGGCAGAAGCAACTTTTCCAACTCCCAGCCAAGAAAAACGTGGATACTATTTTGGAAGAATACGCCAACTGCAAAAGATCACAAGGCAATGTTGACAACAAGGAGTATGCAGTTAATGAGGTGGTGGGAGGGATAAAAGAGTATTTCAACGTGATGTTGGGCACCCAGCTGCTCTACAAATTTGAGAGGCCCCAGTATGCTGAAATTCTCTTGGCTCACCCTGATGCGCCAATGTCCCAGGTTTATGGGGCACCACACCTCCTGAGATTATTTGTAAGAATTGGGGCAATGTTGGCATACACACCCCTTGATGAGAAGAGCCTTGCATTATTGTTGGGCTATTTGCATGATTTCCTGAAATACCTGGCAAAAAATGCTGCGTCTCTGTTCACTGCCAGTGATTATAAAGTGGCTTCTGCTGAGTACCACCGCAAAGCCCTGTGAGGGTCTGCTGACCACTCACTGTTACGTCTGGTATCTGTAAACGCTCTTTTTGTTCTTAGTCTTTTTCTTGTATAATTGATACTCTTTAAAATCGTTAATGTATAACAGGGCTTATGTTTCAGTTTGTTTTCTGTTTTCTCCTAAACAGAAAATAAAAGGAGTGTAAGCTCCTTTTCTCATTTCAAAGTTGCTACCAGTGTATGCAGTAATTAGACAAAGAAGAAACATTCAGTAGAACATTTTATTGCCTAGTTGACAACATTGCTTGAATGCTGGTGGTTCTATCCCTTTGACACTACACGATTTTCTAATATGTGTTAATGCTACGTGAAAAATGCCCTGATTCCTAGTGCCAAAGGTTCAACTTAATGTATATACCCGAAAAACCCATGCATTTGTGCTTTTTTTTATGGTGCTTGAAGTAAAACAGCCCATCCTCTGCAAGTCCATCTATGTTGTTCCTTAGGCATTCATTCTATCTTTGCTCAAGTTGTTGAAGGATGGTGGTTTGTTTCATGGTTTTTGTATTTGAGTCTAATGCACGTTCTAACATGATAGAGGCAATGCATTATTGTGTAGCCATGGTTTTCCGGAGAGGTTGATATTTTAGGAATCGTATTTCAGATCTTAAATAAAATTTGTTTCTAAATTTCAAAGCAAGCAATTTGCAGTGTGTCTTTAATGTTACTGAGCCTGAGAAGTCAGCAGGCTCAGGAAAGATCTAGGTGGTACTGAAGGAGAGAGTTTTGACTCCTAGTGAAAGAATTCCTTTTATTGTTGGGTGTAGCAGCTGGGAGTGCACCCTGCCAGGTCAGCTCCCCTTCTCTCCCCTCTGTGTGACTGCTCAGGGTGGAATTGCTTTCTACTGATGCTTATAAGAGCAACTTTAGTTCCTGAGGCCCCTTGTCACTATGAGTTGGGCTGGTATAATAGGATATTTAATGGGTACTGCAACACTCCTTTAAAGTTAGGCAGAGCTTTGCTGTTTCCCACCAGAGGAAGCATGGGCAGCCATCTCCAGTATTAGACATACTTGTAGATTTGGGACCAAGGATGGCAGCTTTCCCAGCTCCAGCATTGATGCCATGTTCCCAAAGCTTTAATAATCCCTTGAACATAAGATTAGGAATCCTAGAGTTAGGGAGTCTATGGAGAAGAGGGACAGTGTTGGACACCTGTAATGATAAGTCCATCTTTTGTGAAAATCCCCTAGTCAAACCAAGTTTTGCTTCACAACACTGTTACTTCTTTAGTGAAAAAAGTATTCTATGGTTACCACAGAAACTTTGGAAAATACACTAAGAACAAACAGAATAAGAATCACACAATCCTGGGTCTGTCAGGGTCTGAAGAGAAAATAAATGGAACCCAAAATGGATGATTTGAGGAGTTTAATAGAGAATTTTCCCCAAGTTGTCAGTCGAGGAGTCACCCACAGACTGGGTAACTTAAAAATTCTAAGCTCTGCTTAAAAGGAGGCCAGTCATATTAGACTAGGGCTCACCCTAATGATCTCATTTTAACTTAGTTACCTATATAAAGACTCTTGTCTCCAAACAGCCACATTATGAGATACTGTGAGGGGGTTGGGTCCGAAGTGGTGGTGGTAGGAATTTAACGTGAGTTTGGAGGTAACTCAATTCAGTCTGTAACATGGTGTTACTACCTCTAGCCAAGAGGAGAGGAGAGAACATGGTGAGGAGAAGGAGGAGGGAGTGGGGAAGGCTGGAATAGGAGCTGGGGAGAAGTAGGAGTTGGGGTGAGAGGAAGGAGCCAGGGGGAGGGGAAGGAGGAATTACTGGAATGGAATGGAATATTCAAGATGCAGTTAGCTCACAGAAACCTTGAGGAAGACAGAATCCAGGAAGGACGGGTTAAGTACCTGACCTCATTCTTCCCTCCGTTTTATCTACTGCTGGGTATTTCCCTTTGGCCACATTGGAAATCAAAGGGCAAAGATGACATTTGATATATCTATATTGGTAGGCTTGGGGGATACAGCAGGGAAGAAAAGTAGATTGGTGGGGGAAGGCAGATGAGATTTCTAGCACACACATACCTGAAACTAACCATCATTCATACTTTGCCATATATTCTTATAATTATTATGTTCTCTTTGGGACCTAGCCAACTAGAGGAGTTCCTTAACAAGGACTTATATCCATTGAACAGGAAGCCTAGTACACAAGTAAACACATCATCTCTGTAGTATAAGAATAGTTGCTTAGTTTAGTTTATTATTTATAATACTGTTTAGTTGCTCAGTCGTGTCCTACTCTGACCCCATGGACTATAGCCCACCAGGCTCCTCTGTCCATGTGATTTAAGAGGCAAGGATACTGGAGTGGGTAGCCATTTCCTTAGCTCACATGCTTGACCGTGTTAGAAATATCACATTGCCTCTAAATGAACATAAATAAGACCCTGAGATCCAACTGTAGCATGTTGGTGGGATATCCACTAAAGTTATTATTGAGGATTCCCCATCTCTACAAATATCCTATGGTCTTATCTAGCACCAAAGCCTGAGGAGATCCCCACTGACATCAGATGTCTCTCCACACTAGTTAGGGATGAGGTGCACCTTTACCTAATTGGCCCAGTATCTTCAGATCCTTTGTCCCTGCTGCTTCCATCAACCCTTTGGGTAGGGGGATCTTTGGTAAGACTAGGTTCCCAGCTTCCCTGAGCCCACCAGAGTCTTCCTTGGGGCCTGATATGGGAAAATATTCATGTCTCTGCTACTGGAAAGACCGACAAATCCTGACCTCTTTTCTCTTGCTGCCTTCAGATGGCCTCTATTCCCACCTAGTGAAACCTAGCTTGATTTTGTCAGGATATAATCCTTTTCAAAATATAAAACCAATTGGCTTCAAGTACCTTCTGTCTCCAGCTCTGCCACAAACCTTACTCTCATGGATCTCTGCAGAAAATGAGAGGAGAGAAAAATATAAGAACACAATACACATGTTAATATCTCAATGACATAATTCAGTATTTCCCATTTCATAGGTGGTTTTATTTTAGCTGATTTCTTCTTCATTTTTAAAAAACACATTAGGAATAATCAGGAGAGGCCTAAAGTACTTTAATTAGGACGTAAACCAGGCTATCCTATTGACTAAAAATATTGGCAATTACAATAAGTATACCCAAATTATCCAAATCTGCTGATTTAGCAAGTTTCTCATCTTAAACTACACAGGTGATGTAGTTTCATCTAGCCATCTAGATGACTAAATGGCTTCCCTTCTGAAACTGAAGGGTGGTTTAAAGAATGTATTTACCCCATCAGATTCAATGCCTAACTAACATGGTGGTTCCATAATAAATGTTATTATAATTGTCATTTGTAATTTTCATCAATATCATTAATAACAAAAATAAGTTTTCCATTCAGGAGACTATATGTGGATTTCACAATGGAAGCAGGTTGTGAAATAACCTCATGACACCAGTTAAACACTTAGAAAGTAAAGAAGGTAGCCATTAAATATAAGCCTTGTCTTGCCTAAGAAAATTTTCTGGTACAGAATAAATGTTCAAAAACGACAATTCTCTTACCTGTTTCCCTTCCCAAAAGAAAAGGGTGATAATATATTTTTAAGATCTGTGGTTCTCAACCTGAGGTCCTCAGACTCTTAAGGGTCTTTAAAGATACCATTAAGAATTGAGGAACCCTTATTTCTTTCCTCTTATTTTTTTCATAATTCATTATGAGGTAACACCTAGCTGAGCTTTTTCTAGAATCAAATGAGATTTAAAAATATATCATGAACTGTGAACTATTGTAATAATAATGGTTAACAGTTTATATATATATATATATATATATATATATAAAGACATTTCAAAATGTGAAAGTCTGTATAAGGAAGAACAGAAGTTGGAGATACTTTGGATTTTGTTAAATAATATAAATTTAGGGGAATCATCATGCCATTTCACTGGTTCATGTGTTTGCCTGTACCTTAATTTTAGCTTCTAGGTAAAAGTCACTAAAGCATATACACTTAGAGTTCTAGAACCTTGAGAGTACCAGAGCAAAGCTCATCTATAGCTACAAGACTTGATAAGATCCTTCCCCTCTTCTACCTTCATCTACCAAAGATGGTAAAATACCTGATATTATTTAATATGTGTGAGAGACTAAGTGCTCTGTATAAAAATCATTCATATAACCTCACAACAATTCTAAGAGGAAGTAATGTGATTGTCCTGGTTTTAGAAAAGGGGCACAGAGGCCAAGGACACACAACTAAAAGTAACAGATCTGGGACTTGAACCCAGTGAAGTCAGGCTTTTTACTATACTACCCTGCCTCTCTGAAAAACAGTACAGCTATTGAGAAATATGAAACGACCTTTCATCTGTGAAAATACCCTGAGCCTGTGTGTCGGTGCAGGCCCTCCTGGAAGCAAGTGCCAGGATAGGATTAGACCAGATTAGAGATTTACTGGGGGAACACCTATGAAAAATAGAAGAGGACAGAGCCAGATGACATGGGAAAAGCCTTCAGACTGTGATGCACAGCTCACATCTGTGGAAAGAAGAGAGGGAAGGAAGGCAGACTAGGCAGGAGGAGTCTCAGACTGTGGGGCAATAATAAGAGTCTGTGCCAGGACAGTGAAGAGGACAAGCAAAGTTAAGGGACTCCTTCCATGAGCAGAAACTGCCTGGCTCTGGCTGCCCAAATGTGCTCGGAGTATGGGAACAATCTGGAGCAAATGTGGCCTTAGCATAAATGTCAGGGGAGATCTAAAGGTTCTTTTGAGGAAATATTTGAGCTATGTGATTCCCTGGCCACCAAAGACCTGGTGACTTTTTCCTGGCAGTCATCCACATACCTTCTGGCGCCTGAGTGTTTTGTAAGAACCCTGAACCTGATCCCTCTATGCTTCCTCACCAGAGGGGCTCCCACTCCCAGGCATTGTAGGCATCCTGCTTAGCACACAGCTCTCTCCAGGGTCCTGGACCCTCAATGCTTTGTGCTCTGCAGTTGGCAAGCTGGTAGCTTCTTAGACATGTGACAGGGATACAAGCCTTCTGTGTGAGCAGGGAAGTGGTGAGAGGCCTAGACAACCAGGCTCTGGATGCTGCTGACCCTCCACCATCAACACCTCCAAAACATCTTCACACCAACCCACAGCCTGACTTCCCTGACCCCTGGTACTGCAGTGCATAGGGGTGTTCATACAGGAGTGACACCTCTTTTCTCCTGAGCTGTAAGACCACAGGCCTTTAAGGCTCCCTTTACCTGGGGGCACCTGTACCTCTGGGCCTGGGCTGACGCAAACATCAGAAGCGCCGCACCAGCACACACAGACCTAAAGTCACCACAGAACCACCCAAACAGGCCAGGGCACACCTGAGGCCCTTCTGGGAATCTGAGCAAGGTGAGTGGGAGAGGGATGGGTGAGGTCTTGTCTGAGTTCTAACTCCATTTTGGGATGGGGGAGGGAGGGCTACCCTTCTGCTTCAGCCCTAAGTTACCTGGTTAGGCCCAGGCCAGACACCTGTTTGCTCAATGAGTATCCCAACCAGTGTTTCCAGTTGGGAATCCTTGGGCTTTATCTCCTCCCCTATAGAAGGTTCCCCAAAAGAGGGAGGGAGAAGGAAGGAGAAGCAAAGTGCTCTGACCTGCAATGGGGACAGTCGTTGTCTTCCAGGTATGCATGTCTAGGACAGTCTGGCCCTCAGCCTAGAAGAGTCTGGTGCCTGCTGCAGGCTGGAGCAGAGAAACCAATGTCAGACCACCCTGGAGAGGGGTGTGCCTTGGGGGAGCCCTTCCACATCCTGCCCAGGGGGCTAGATTCATCCTGTCCTATAAAACTGGTGAGTTGCTGGACTCGCATCTCACTCCAGCCAGAATCCAGCTGGACCAGCATCCATTAAGCTTAAAGAGTAGTCTGAAGATTCCCCCAAAATAACACCATAGAGGGAAAAGAAAAGGCCAAGGGTACATTCATTCTTGCTTTGTTCCATAGAAACTTGTCACTGTTTCTTTACAATTTTCAATTTTTTCTTCTAGTGCTTTACAAAGGCACTCCCCCTGGAATTTTTATGAATATTTTCTGTTTATACACTGCCTCTCCGCACACAGAAAACTATACTTCTAATCCCATAGCACCCTCAGCCCCTTGTCATTAGGTGAGGCTACGTGACTAGTTTTGGCTAATCAGCTGTGCATGGCAGTGACTTCTGTTACTTCTAGACTACAGTGAGTTTAGAGAGGGAGTAGGTGAGAGATTTCTATGACACTCTCCCCTTGCCACAGTAACCAGCAACGTTCCAGGTTGTGGAGCCTCTGTCAGCTGAGGTCTATGACAGACTATAGGAATCAGAGCCCCCTCACCCCTGACCTTCACCAAGGGATGCTGGGCGTTCCTTGCATGCTGGAAACTAAACCTTTACCATGTTAAGCCACTGAAGTTTGGGGATTGTTACCCCAGCATAAGCTTAGCCTAACCTGACAAACAGATGGCTCTCAAAATTTAGGATGCAATAGAGTCACTTGTGAAATGTTAAAATACATATTGTGTAACAAAAACATATTGGGGGACAGACTTATGCATTAGTGATGTTAAAACAATTATCAGATGATTTGACAAACCCTTTTGAATTTTATACTTTTTAATTTTTTTAACTTTACTTGTTACCCAAGTACATGGAAAAGCAGAAGACACGAACAAAAGAGGAAATTTTTTTAAAAAAATCCAGAACTATATTGCTAACCTTCTAGTGTGTCATGTCAGGAATTTTCTTGTGAAAAAAGACCATGTTTTCCTTACACTCCTTTCCAGAGCTCCAACAACTCCGGGCGACAGGGCGAGAGTGTGGGGAATGCAGTCCCTGAAAGGATTTGCTTCCATGTCTACAAGCACCCCACCGGCAGGAATCCGGTGTGCTTACCTCTCTCCATCTTTCCCTCCACCCACCCGCCCACGTCTTCTGCAATAGGAAGCTTGCACCCACGCAGGGTTACCGCCCACCTCCCCAGCATTCCCGTTGCCCACCATTTTCTGAATCAAAATGGATAAAAGATGAGGCTGTGTGGTGAAAACTGCAGTACTGGACCTGCTCCCGGGTCCCCCCTCCCCACTTTCCTTTCCAGTGGTTTGCAGGTGGCTTCCACCTGCACTTGCACTTGCAGGGAACCCAGGAATTTGCCTCCTCCTCCTCTTTTCCTGGGTCGGAGGCCAACCTGCTTTCAATGCAGTAGGGAGCTGGTACCCAAGCCTGACCGCCGCCCCATTCCCAGATCCCTCCCACAAGCCCACCATTTTTTTGCCCCAAAGTCGACAGGAGCAGGGGCAGGAAAGGAGCACAGGCAATGCAGTCGTGGACCCACACTGGTGTTCGCCCTCGTCTAGAAGCGCGCCCGCCTACGCCTACTCCAAGGTAAGAGGGAGATGGTGCCTAGGCGGGAAAGAGGACTCAGACTACACAGTGACTGAAGTTCACGTCAGTCTTTTGTCCAGTGAGGCCGTGTTAACAGTGAGTTCAGGTCCTAGATTAACTCAGCAGCACTGCTGGAGCTGGGTTGTCGCCCCACCCCACCCCCCAACCCCGCACCTGAAAATCTTTTGTCAAGTGTATCATCTCCTTGGAATGTCTGTGTGGCTTTCTTAGATTATCAGAGAGAATCAGCCCCTGAGGGTTAATCCACGGAGTCTCCTTTTTTTCCCTCCGTCTGTTCCCTAGACTTTCCACCTCCCCTCCCCCAGAAGTCGACCATTTCCCTTGCAGTCCTGTCCAGGCACTTGAAATAGGGTTGAGGAAATGAGGGTACGAGTGAGAGAGATTTTTACTAGTTCTTTTTAATATTTGTCAGTTCTGTTTCTTATAGTTATTATTATCATTACTGTTATTACTATCAGCCTACATCCTGTTTGCCATTAAAAAGCAGAAAAGAGCTCTCTACTGTCATTTGGGAAGCAGGAGGTAGATTCAAGCATGTGTGGGAATAAGTAAACAACCCAGCCACCTGTTTTCCCTGCTCAGTGATAATACAAATATGGATCCTTCAGACAGCCACGTTTTTTGGAAGTTTGAAATGGACAGAGCAGCTGAGGCTCCCCTTGTGAAGGGCCCCTGTGGGGGGTGTGTGTGGGGGGGGCGGTCCATGAAGTCAGCCTCTGAGGTCACATGATTTCATAATACCAACTTGGAGCTTCAGATTTTAAAAGCTGGTCGGTCACAAGTTCAAGTTTTCTGGATTATGATTAACCTCCACAATTCCTCTATTTCCTAGTTCCCTACCATAGCCACATCCCTATTAACCCTTTCCAATTACAACCAAAATTTCATACTACTTCTTACCATCTCAGGGACAGATCTAAGTTGTGAGGCCTGAAACTTACAATTCAGGGGACGTACTTTACGAAAAAGGATATCAAAAATATATGAGCAATGCAGGCAATTAGGTGCCAAAGTTAATATTAATTTATAATAAATCACAAGAAATTATGAAATTTGAACAGCTGGTATATACAAAACATCTCAATTTCCATACACACAGCATTTTTGTTAATTACTGCCTGGCCCTCTTCTATGATTTTTTCCCTACAGTTTTTTTTTTTTATTACAAACTCTTTTAATCCTCTCTTCCTATGTCTGTGTAATATAATTTTTCTTAGAAAAAAATGTAAATATAATTCTGTCTTTCCTTTGCATGGTTAATACATTTGTTACTATTATTATTATTGATAAAAGTTTTAGTTTTAAAACTTATTATTGGTGACAGGTGAAATATTAGAGGTAGAACTGCTGTCTATCTCTGTCAAATTTCTTTCTTATGTGAGCTTAACATTTAAGTTTCTTGTGAATATTTCTATCCTAAATACTCTTAATAATGATGCTTACAACCAGTTTGATGTCAGTGTCCTGAAGAGGAGCAGAATTTGCCACTCCAAAATATGCCTTTTAGGCTGATGATTTTTTAAGAAATCCAGACCTAGCAGAAGCTCAGAAAACCGGTAAGTTACCCTTTCCTAAGAGATATTTACATTTATAAGGGAAATTTCCACTTGTTAGGGTGTCTCCCTCTCAGTACCTGGAAGAGAAGGATGACTATATCTCTAGAAACTTTTATCAATGGAGAAGGCTGCAAGTTAAATTTACATAACAACCTTATTCTTGTTTACCTCGCTTTTCCTGGTTGCCTCTCTTGACTGGTCTCCCCCATTCCCACCCCCACCAGCAACATCCTTTGTCTTTAGCTGCAGATGGTTTTTAAGGCGGTGTCTTGGGCTATTTCGGGGAGTTACTCAGTTTTGCTGGGTCTCCTCTTTATACACAGCACCTATGCGCGCATGTGTGCTCACTCAGTCGTGACCAACTCTTTGCAACTGTTTCCAACTACATGGACTGTTGCCTGCCAGGCTCTTCTGTCCATGGAATTTTCCAGGTAAGAACACTGGAGTGGATTGCCCTTTCTTCCTCCAGGGTATCTTCCCGACCCAGGGATCAAACCCACCTCTCTTGTGTCTTCTGCATTGGCAGGCGGACTCTACCACTAGCGCCACCTGGGATGTATACATATTATTAAATGTGTTTGTTTTTCTCTTACTAATCTGTTCTTTATTACAGGAGGGTCTCAGTAAAGAACCTAGAAGGGTAGAGGGAAAATTATTAGTCCTCTCCCACAGTCCTCACAGTAGTAGAAATTTTGAATTTTAAGGTATCTTCTTAGTCAATGCCAGTATTTCATACCATATCACCAAGAAATTAATATGAACCTGTGTGGATGTGATTGGGCAAAACCATACATGTAGTTGGTGTAGCAAAAGATCAGAAGTTCATCTTTGATAAATCATATTTTACATACTTATAGGGAAGCACTGGGAGCCAAGACTGAAAAAGTATCTTGGAATCAGGTAATGAAGTGGGAAATAGCATCAAATGCTAGCAAGTGGCTGGTGTTAAACCACCATCGTATTAATTTGAGCTGTAAAATTTTTTCAAGATTCACTAAATGTATGAACAGCAATAGAGTATAGCATTAGTTAATTAGCATTAGAGTCAGATGACTCTAGTTTGAATCTTAGAGCTTCTACTTAGTACACTGTGAAATCTTACTGGTAATTAATTATACATGGAAGTGACTGAGAAAAGTGTGAATAAATTATACAAGTAAACCCAAACTACATGTAATTCCAAATCAACTTCCTCTTAATTTGATCCTTAACATGCCCACCTCCATCTCACCACTACCAACATGAGGGGAGTCAGAGTAGAAAAAGACAGTATTTTTTAATTGTCAGTATTTTTGCTTTGGTAACTTTACAAAAATATCTGAGACATTGTATGACCCCTGTATTAGTTTTCTGTTGTCATGTAACAAAATACCAAATTTAGCTGCTTGAAATAACATGCATTTCTTTGGCTACCAGTTCAGTAAGTCAGAAGTCAGGTGTGTACTGAGTTCTCTGTTCAGGATCTCATAAGGCTGAAATCAAGGTGTCAGCCAGGCTACACTCATCTGGAACTTAGAGTCCTTTTCCAGGCTTACATGGTTGTGGCAGAATTAAGTTCCTTGTGGTTGTAGGATTGAGATCCTGCTTTCCTCCTGACCATCAGCTGGGGGCCACACTTGGCTCAGACGTCACCCACATTCCTTCCCACATGGCCCCTCTATCTTGAAAGCCAAAAGTGGAAAATCTCCCTCACATCGAATCCTTTTCACACTTCAAATCTTTCTGACTTAAGGAACAGCCATCTCTTTAAGGACTTGTTCAATTAGGTCAGACCCACTAAGTGATTGCCCTTTTGATTAGCGCAATGATTTGGGACCTGGATTCTATCTGCAAAATCCGTTTTGCCATATAATGTGACATAATCATGGGAGCGGTAGCTCTTCATATTCATAGGTCCCATCTACAATAAATAGGAGGGAATAAGCTTGAAGGTCATTGGCGACCATCTTAGAATTTTGCCTGCCATAACCCTTCTTAGATAGTGCCCATACAAATCAAGGGGCCCTCTTCAGGGTGAATTAACCTCTGCATTACATCTATGCATTCAGTTTTCCATTTCATCTATGCAACTGTATTCGGCTAATGAGCCCCCCAAACCTCACATATACATAATCATGGATTAGTTATTGCTTACTGCTTACAGTTTTAACAGAATTTCTAAGCTATATTAACCAACACTGTTTTGGCTGCTAAGAATTTTACCATTTACCTAAATTGGGGGTGCTGAAGCCTTCCATCTTGGACATGCGATAAAAGGCAGTTATGATTGTTTTGTATAACCACCAGGGTATATATTAGGTTGTGGGTGAATAAATTGGGGGTGCAAAAGGCCAAATCACAAGGAAATGATTATCCTTTAGAGGTCTCTGGGAACTTCATCACTACTGTACCTGCTGTGTGTCCTGCATGGGGACAGTTGCTTTATATAGGCCAGTGCACAATTCCTCGTGCCCTTTCACCAGTATGTGAGGTGGGGATTATTAGCAGGTCAGTAGAAGTTTGGAGAAGATAATGTCCAGTGCAAACTGGAATTAATCTACCTTATTTCCTGATTTTATCTTGCCATTCTCCTGCTCAAATGTTCTGGCCCACAGTCCGTTGAACAATCTTAGATTCCCTATCCTGACCTTCATCGCTCTTCAGGATCTAGTCTGAGTCACGTAGTCTAAGCTTTATTAACCGTTTTTCCTCTGTACCAGCCAAAAGAGAACCCCCCCAATCAGTGTGACCCCAACATGCCTTACCCACTATGCTCCTGCTGTGCTATTCTTCTAGAATGAATAATTCCCCAGACCTGGTACTATAAAGGAGTAGGAACAGGTAATATAAAGGAAGGCACATCTCATAAAGGAGATGCTCCTTGGGATGTTTCAGGAGCATAAAAATAGATCACAGGTACAGAGAGCCATATGAGCCATATGAACATATGACCTCAAAGGCCTCACACCACCATTGCTTTTGGAGAGAACCAGGTACTTTAGCTCAGGCTAGCAGAAAAGGGATTTTTTCCAGAGCACTATGGACCCATGGCTTGGATGGTAGTCAACATCTGATTTCATCACTTATCATAGCAGATAGTGAAGATCTCCTTTACTTCAAACACCCTTGATGTCTTCTTTTATCCTTTCTCATGCCTCCCTTTATGCTGTTAATATATGTTCCTTACTTTTTTTCCACACAATCTTTGGATAAATATTCTAGGACTTTTCTTCTGCCAAATTGAGCAGAGGTGGACATATTCTCCTCCCAATGAAGTAGATCATGTCTAGCCTTGTCCACAAAAAAGCACCTAAGTTGACATGCACTGAAAACTCCTTACCTGAAGAACAAATACAGAAGAGAGGCATTTCTCAGTGCTGTCACAGAATGTCAAGGCCCAGAACCTGGCATTAGGTCTTGGTGAAGTGCCTCACACAGACCAGATGTAGCACCTTGTGAAAGTAAAAGTGAAAGTCGCTCAGTCGCGTTCAACTCTTTGCAACCCCATGGACTATACAGTCCATGGAATTCTCCAGGCCAGAATACTGGAGTGGGTATCCTTTCCCTTCTCCAGGGGATCTTCCCAACCCAAGGATCAAACCCAGGTCCCCCATATTGCAGGCGGATTCTTTACCAGGTGAGCCACAAGGGAAGCACCTTGTAGGTTATAATTCTTTCTGCAAGCTGACAGCACTGGGAGCTTAACACATTATTGACCAGAGATTTATTAATACCACAGTTGTGAATTTCTACAAAAATCCCTGGTCAATAACGTGTTAAACAGTGGTGAACCCACAGTTCTGTGCTCCTCTGACTTGATGAGCATCTCATGTCATGTGGGCTGCCAAGACCACTGGGCTTTGGCCACACTACAGTGAGCTACAAGACAGAGAAGGGATTGCTTCTTTCAGTCACCTGCACTGTCATCTCTTTTGTGTCCTTTGCTTTGCATATTTGCTACTTTAGTTGTAACCAAACTAACACCACTTTGCTGGAACCTAGTCCAAAATGTCAGTATTATGAATCTCTGAATTGAGACCAGATTGAAAATTTATTTATACATGCTATACAGACACAATTTTATAAATCTGCTTTTGATCTTATTTACAGATGAGAAAATAGACCTGGAAAAAGATTAAATATATTGCTAAGTTCATCTAGCAAGCCAGGAAAGAGACTGGCCCTGGGACACACATCTGTGGACTTCCGGTTATCCTCACTAGGTTCCTTGATGGCTTGTGTGATTCAGGAGGGACTTGCTCCCAACATCTCACCTTCTAGAGATGTTCAGAATATGCTACAGGAATATTTCCTTGGTGAAAGCTGCTCGCAGAGACATGGGCTCCAGCCATGTTTACACGCAGTCAGAGTGGACAGCAGAGGCCTTTTCAGGGAGCAGGAGCTGAAGGTCCCAGAAGGCAGGCATGGCAGTCATGCAGGCCAAGGGGGAAGACTGTCAGCCCTTGCCAGCTGCTGCCATGACAACAGTCTCCAGGGGCGTGGCCTTTCTCTGGGAGCTCTGAGGAAGCCCAGGGTAGGTCTCTGGTTCAGGGATCCCTGCTCCCTGGTGAGACTGCACTTGTGTGGCAGATACAGAGTCCCCCCCACCCTTGCCTACAGAGCCCCTCTCCAGCACAGACTCCATGGAGGTCTGGTTTGCCTTTGCAGGGCCCATCTGTCTGGAGATGGACTTGAAGAATTCTGCTCTCTCCAGCCCAGAGGTTCCCCCTGCTGCTACCGCCTCTTCATTCTTTCCTAATGACACCCATGTCAGTACTTGGATCTCAAGACTTTCTGCCTGAAACCGTAGCAGGCCCATCCAGCCTGGGGCTCCCAGGCCTGCCTCCCCCACCCCTGCCCCAGGGGGAATAGCCAGGTGGGAAATGCAGTGACAGGAGCCCCTCTCTTCTGCTTCTGGCCTCATCCTAACTGAACCGGGACACACATACACACGCACGCACACACACACACTGCAGATGTCCAGAGAAATGAGGAAGGGACACACGTACACACATGCACACACCCCTACAGATGCCCAGAGGAAGAAGGAAGGGACTCTGAGGACAAAGGTGGGGGGATACCTCAGGTTTCTGGGAGACACTCAAGGGGAGGGAAGGCAGGTGCAGACCTGGACTGAAGGATGCAGTGGCGGGCTCTTGGCTCGGCAGGGCTTGGGCTGACACTGGCTGGAGGGCTGTGGAGGCTGGGTGCCTTCTACCCTTCTCCATGCCTTTGTGTCCTCCTCCTTCTCCCTGAGGTGGGCTCAGGGGCTGTGGTAGAACAATGAACAAGGTCCCTTCCAGATCCAGGATGCTCTGAGTCCACACTGTCCACCAGAGTGGAGTGAGAGATCCCTTGATCTTTCTTAGGAACACCATTTAGCCTGACTGGAGGCCTTTCCAGACTGGTGGCTGCTGACTTTCCCAGAATCCAGATGAACTCAGAGCACAGAACTCTTCCCTCCTGAGCCCCAGCATTCTCACAGCCTTACTCACTCTTGGCCTCTTGGACTCTCGAAAGGGTCCAAATCAACCCTAGTTTTTTGAGGTCTGGGTGACAGAGCTTGAAACAGAGGAGACAGTTACAATCTTGAATATTTGGTTCACCAAACTTACATTTAATAAATGTTCTATCCTCTGTCCTATATAGGCTGTCAAATAAGAAACAAGTGTCCCCGGGGAGATCACTGATTTATATGGGAGCATGTGTGTGTGCTAGGTTACTTCATTTGTGTCCGACTCTGCAACTCCATGGACTGTAGCCCACCAGGCTCCTCTGTCCATGGGATTCTCCAGGCAAGAATATCGGAGTGGGTTGCCATGCCCTCTTCCAGGGGATCTTCCCAAGCCAGGGATTGAACCTGCGTCTCTTATGTCTCCTGCATTGGCAGGTGGGTTCTTTACACTGAACCAGCTGGGAAGCCTTTATATGGGAGAGAGACGTCTAAACATAGTTTTAACTTGATAATAAAGTCTAGTCAACTGGTAATTTAGGAACACCAGGAAAAGACACGTAACTCTGCTTGGTCTGATGACTGAAGAAGATACTTTAGTTGAGTTTTAGTGATTAAATAGGATTTTGCTTAACAGAGAAGCAGAGGGCAGTCTAGACAGAAGCGGGGCAGCAGGAGAAAGCTTGAGGCAAAGCCATGGAGGTCTGGCCTCAGAGATCTGACTGAACCAGACCAGTCAAAGTTCAGCAGGAATTCAGATGACAGATGTCCATTACAAAGGCCAGTATGATCCCACAATTCCACTTCTAGTTACCAATCCTAAAGAAATTCTTGCATGCACAAAAAAGGTCATCGTGCATGTTTGTAACAGCAAAGAGTTGGAAACCATCTAACTCTTTATCATTAAGGAATAAACTGTAGTATATTCACACAGCAATATATGCAGAAGTAACATATGAACTAGATATAGATTCAATGTGTGCTTTTTTTCAACCCACCAAGCAATTAACAACTCTGACACTGAGGGAGTGTCGGATCCCACATGTTAAGGGCTTATTCCCACAAGACTGTGCCCTCTCACACTCCAGATGTCAACCTGTGCTTCTGACAGACCAGTTATAGACCAGAGGTTCCCATGAACCTCTGTGTCAGTTTGATACACTTGCTAGATTGGCTTACAGAACTCAGGGAGTTCTTATGTTTTCCAGTTTATTTTAAAGAAATTAGATGAACAGTCAGATGAGGAGGTAGGGGCAAGGTCCTGAAGGGACCTGAATGCATGGACTTCTGTTCCCAAGGAAGTGGGGTGTCCCACCCTCTTAGCATGTGGATGCATTCACCAGCCTGTTCTTGCATGCTTAGCTGTGTCCAACTCTTTGTGCCAGGCTCCTCTTTCCATGGGATTTTTCAGGCAAAAATACTAGCCACCAGGGGATGTTCCTGACCAAGGAATAAAAACAAACATCCCCTGTGTCTCCTGCAATGCAAGAGACCTGGGTTTGATTCCTGGGTTGGGAAGATCCCCTGCAGAAGGGAAAGGCTACCCACTCTAGTATTCTGGCCTGAAGAATTCCATGGACTGCATAGTCCATGGGATCTCAAAAAGTCAGACACGACTGAGTGACTTTCACTTCACTCTTTACCCACTGAGCCACTGGGGAAGCCAACTGGAAGCTCATCCAATCTTGTTCCCTTTCCCAGTTGTCCTTGGGGCTGAAAGTTCCAGTTTCTGGTGACCAGCCCCATCTTGAAGCTATCTAGTGGCCCCACCCCCTTAAGCATAAGCTCAAAAGGGTCTCCCTATGAATAACAAAAGACTCCTATCACTCAGGCAGTTCCAAAGCTTTGAAGAGCAATGTGCATGGAACTGGGGACAAAAATCAAATATATTTCTTATTATACCATAGTAGTTAAGAAACTGGATAGATTTCTAAGACATGCTGGAATGGAAATAAAGAACATTTTGTTGAATGAAAAGTAGGGTATAACGTCATTTATATAATGTCATTCAAATTCTATGAATATGTGTGTTTCCATGTTTATGAATTGTTTCTCATGTGAACTTCTCCATATACTTTGCTTATTTTCTATTGGTGAGTGGAGATTTATATTTTTTTTTAATATTTTTCAAAGACATCTCAAAATCTGTAATATATGTTTATCTCAAAATCTGTAATATATGTTTTAAATATTCATCTGTTTCTCATGTGCCAGTTGATATTCTTTGAGATTTTTTTAACTTCAAAGATTTTGAAAGAGATCATTCTATTAAATTTTCTGATTGCAAAAGTATTCTTGTGGTGAAAAAAAAATTCAAACTTAATAAGAGTGGGGCATGAGAGTGGGGTAGTGTTCACAACTTTTCTGAGTTCCAAAAAGTGAGTGCCACTAGACGCAGTGTGAAATTTTAGGAGCAAGCAAGACATAATGGTTAAGAGTCAGACAAATGTAAGTTCAAATCCGTTTATAATAAGGATGAATGTCTTCCTCAAAGCATTGTAAGGATTAAAAAAGATCTCAGAGATTAAATATCTGGCCTAAAGTAGGTTCTAGCTCATTTTGAATTTCTTTGCTCAGTTCCAAACAAAGCTAGTGATCTTTGCTCTACCTTATGCTTTTTTTGGGGACCGTCCATTCATGTGGCCTTCAGACAGAGGCCTCTGAAATCAATGAGAACAATTTTATCTTCACTATAGACACTACTGTCAAGGACTGTGGTTGATGGAATGTCCATGTGGATGAATGCCATGGCACATGTGCAAAAAAAGAAAGGAATAAATAAAATATATGCTATATAAGATATGACAATAAATATGTAAATGAATACATATGCACATCTTCTTAGTTGACAATATTATATAAGTATATAAGGTAACATACATATATACTATATAAAAAAGTAAATTGACAAACTATGTGAAGTCGCTCAGTCATGTCTGACTCTTTGTGAACCCATGGACTATAGCCTGCCAGGCTCCTCTGTCCATGGGATTTTCCAGGCAAGAGTACTGAAGTGGGTTGCTGTTTCCTTTTCCAGGGGATATTCCCAACCTAGGGATCAAACCCAGGTCTCCCACTTTGCAGGCAGATGCTTTACAATCTGATCCACCAGGGAATAAACTGTATAAAAGAAAATATATGTACACACACAACATAAGTACATAGATGTTGTAGGGGAGGAAAAATAATTTTGCCTCTATCCTTCTGGGGCCTTGGCTGAGACCCCCTGTGTAATAAAAGATAGATTAACCTTAGAAAAACAAACAGAAATTTGATACCATATATACCTCCTATATACATAGAAGATAATCCAGGAAAACTGAGTAACTCCCTGAAATAGCCCAAACGACCACCTTAAATAGCATCTTTAGCTAAATACAAAAGAAAGATGTTTGGAGGGAGGGGCAGTTATGAGAGGCTATCAAGCAAAATACATTTAACAGGACTAGAATCTGAAATCCACACAGGTATGTTACAGTTTCCACTGAAAACATAATTTTATTCTCTACACTCACCCCCATTTCTATCAGAGAAAATCAAAGGAAGACTAATTTGTTTGCAAAATGAGTCTAGTAAGGGAAGTCTCCTTTGTAAGGGTGTCTTCCTCTTAGTACCAAGAAAAGGAGGATGACAGAAATCTCTATAAACTCATGGAGAAGGAGCAAACTTAAATAACAGCACTCTTGTTTACTGTGCTTTGTCTGACTATAAAACCATGCCCCATAGGGTTAACAGAATCTGGCACCTTAACCGAAATCCTTGAGTGTATCTTACAGAACAGCATATAAGGGAACAACTTGTTAAAAAAAAAAAAACCCTCTGCTTGTAATCTGCCTTTACCGATTAAGCATGCTTTTGATATTTTTTTTTCTATTTTATTCCTTCTTTAATTGCATATCCTCCAAGCTTAGGTAATATATCATAAGACTTCTTAACCACCCCTACCATCTCTGATGTAGGGGCCACTATAGTAATGGGGCTTAAGTTGTTTTCTAGGAACTTGGATTTGGCTCCTGTCCAGTTCAAGCTGGCTAAAACTGGTTGGGAGCACCAGTCCTAAAATCAAGCCTGCACAGGTGTCCAGTGAAGGACCTTTTAACATCAGAGGGCCAAAAACTCCACCCTTAGATTATGATAAGCATCTCCATTTTTTCATAACATACATCCCATGAAGAAGCAGGTAACTCAGATACGCCTGCACAAAACACTAACTACCTAACCTTTTCCCTACTACCTCCAATCACCTTTCCCCATGCCTATGGCCACCCTGCTTCTTTATCCCATAAATACCTCAAGCCTCTCAACATTGAGAGGCAGATCTGAGGCTTGTTCTCCTGTCTCCTCACATGGCTGCCTTGTGAATAAACTTGTCCTTTGCTATAAAACCTCAGCATCTCATCATTTGGCTTGCTGAACATCAAGCGAATAAAGCCAGTTCATAACAGTAACCACCTGTGACTGTCCCCACCCCCACCAACATCTTTTGTCTTTAGTAGGAGATAGTATTTAAGGTGATGGCTTGGGCTATGTGGGGGAGTTACTCAGTTTTCCTGGGTACCTCCTCACAGGAGGTATCCATGCATGCATGCTAAGTAGTTTTAGTCGTGTTGACTCTTTGTGACCCCACGAACTGAACAGGAGGTATACATGATATTAAACTTCTGCTTGTTTTTCTCCTGTTAGTCTGTCTTTTATTACAGCAGATCTCAACCACAACCTTGGTAGGGTAGAGAGAAAATTATATTTCTTCTCCTACACAGTTAAAGTCTTGTTAATATAACCAGTGTTTCTAATTGCGTGCTGTTACAAAGACAGTTTCTTACTGAACCAATGTGAATAACTACATTGCCATGAAAACTACCTAGTAAGGTTTCAAATTCTGGAGGGATCAGATAGGGAGAAAAATTAATTTTTCATCTTTGTTCATAAGGGTATACTTTGTGTGTGTGTTAGTCACTCAGTTGTGTCCGACTCTGCAACCCCAGTCTGTTAAGCTCCTCTGTCCATGGACTTCTCCTGGCAAGAATACTGGGTTGCCATGCCCTCCTCCAGGGGATCTTCCTGACCCAGGGATCAAACCCACATTTCCTGCATTGCAGGTAGACTCTTTACCATCTGAGCCACCAGGGTAGCCCCAAGAGTATACTTGAACAACTAGATATAAGTCATAGATAGCTTAAGAGAAAAGAAAAAGAGGTTTCCTTAAGTGTGGATAACAAAACATTGAATCAAGATGTTTCAAACAAGTCATAAAAAATTCCAATCATCCTCATTAGTTGATTCAGCCCCACATAAATTAACTCTTATTGATCTTGTTCTTTTGTTAGCAGTTTTATGAATGCAATTTTTTCACTAGAGTTCTATAAATTCTTATCCAGTCCAGTGGTATGATGTGAAAGCTTTCAGAAATCGTTGTTCTCATAGTCCTTCCCATGAATCTGGAAGATGAAGCACTTTTGCAAACTCATCAGAATAAAACAATCAGTTCAGTTCAGTTGCTCAGTCGTGTCTGACTCTTTGCAACTCCATGGACTGCAGCACGCCAGGCTTCCCTGTCCATCACCAACTCCAGGAACTTGCTCAAACTCATCTCATGTCCATTGAGTCAGTGATGCCATCCAACCATCTCATCCTCTGTCGTCCCCTTCTCCTCCTGCCTTCAATCTTTCCCAGCATCAGGGTCTTTTCCAAGGAGTCAGTTTTTTGCATCAGGTGGCCAAAGTATTGGAGTTTCAGCTTCATCACCAGTCCTTCCAATGAATATTCAGGACTGATTTCCTTTAGGATTGACTGGTTTGATCTCCTTTCTATAAATGACAAAAGGCTTAAAAATGGCCATCATTAAAGATATGATGAGAATACATTGTAATGCAATTGATAAGGAAATTTGGTTATTTCTGTGACAGTATTTTAAGATAATTAGAATTATGACTGATAACATTATACTAGGACATAGCAGAAATCTAGAAATTTTCATACAATTTCTGGAACACTTATATTTAACATATATGAATATAATCCAAAGAAAGTTTAAAATATCAAATAAGCCTAATTAGTTTAATAGCTCATTTTTTTTAAAAGGAGAGAGAATAAATCTTTTGAAATTTTCTAGAGCACCTTTGGGAAATTCCAAAATTAGTTTGAGGTCAAAAAGACATCATTTATAATTTGATTTGGGGAAGTTAATAGAAAATAAAAAGGTGGACACTTGACTAAGAAGGATCACAGATCATTGTGAAGCTACTTATTCATCTAACCAAAGTGAAAAAAGATTTTAAAGGCAAATACTCAGAAGACTTGGTTTGAAGTAACTGGAGACCGGATGATGAATATGAAACATAGGAAATTAATTTGGTAAGACACAAAATCTTTGTTTTTTCTAGGCAGATTAAAAGGTAAAGAAAAGCCTTTCACAATCTCTTATCAGGAGCAGACTGATAGTCTATGAAACTTTTTCCTTATACCAGAGAAAAAGAGAATTAAGTTTTACTTTTATATAGGTACACCATGGACTGTAGCTTGCCAGGCTCCTCTGTCCATGGAATTTTCCGGGCAAGAATACTGGAGTGGCTTGCCATTCTCTGTTTTAGGGGGTCTTCCCCATCCAGGAATTGAACCCGTGTCTCATGCATTGGCAGCAGATTCTTTACCACTAGCACCACCTGGGAAGCCCCACACTATTGATACTAAAGCTTATTTTTAAAGACCCTTATAATATCAATTTGATTATATTCTTTGCAGCCAAAGATGGAGAAGTTCTATACAGTCAGCAAAAACAAGACCGGGAGCTGACTGTGGCTCAGATCATGAGCTCCTTATTGCCAAATTCAGACTTAAATTGAATAAAGTGGGGAAAACCACTAGTCCATTCAGGTATGACCTAAATCAAATCCCTTATTACTATACAGTGAAAGTGAGAAATAGATTTAAGGGACTATTTCTGATAGACAGAGTGCCTGATGAACTATGAACAGAGCTTCATGACATTGTACAGGAGACAGAAATCAAGACCATCTCCAAGAAAAAGAAATGCAAAAAAGCAAAATGGCTGTCTGAGGAGGCTTTACAAATAGCTGTGAAGAGAAGAGAAGTGAAAGGATAAGGAGAAAAGGAAAGATATATCCATTTGAATGCAGAGTTCCAAAGAATAGCAAGGAGAGATAAGAAAACCTTCCTCAGGAATCAATGCAAAGAAATAGAGGAAAACAATAGAATGGGGAAGACTAGAGATCTCTTCAAGAAAATTAGAGATACCAAGGGACCATTTTATGCAAAGATGGGCTCAATAAAGGACAGAAATGGTATGGGCCTAACAGAAGCAGAAGATATTAAGAAGAGGTGGCAAGAATACACAGAAGAACTGTACAAAAAAGATCTTCACGACCCAGATAATCACGATGGGTGTGGTCACTCACACTCACCTAGAGCCAGACATCCTGGGATGTGAAGTCAAGTGGGTCTTAGGAAGCATCACTACGAGCAAAACTAGTGGAGGTGATTGCACTCATCTCACACACTAGTAAAGTAATGCTCAAAATTCTCCAAGCCAGGCTTCAGCAATATGTGAACCGTGAACTTCCAGATGTTCAAGCTGGATTTAGAAAAGGCAGAGGAACCAGAGATCAAACTGCCAACATCTGCTGGATCATTGAAAAAGAAAGAGAGTTTCAGAAAAACATCTATTTCTGCTTTACTGACTATGCCAAAGCCTTTGACTGTGTGGATCACAATAAACTGTGGAAAATTCTGAAGGAGATGGGAATACTAGACCACCTGACCTGCCTCTTGAGAAACCTGTATGCAGGCCAGGAAGCAACAGTTAGAACTGCACACGGAACAACAGACTGGTTCCAAATAGGAAAAGGAGTACGTCAAGTCTGTATGTTGTCACCCTGCTTATTTAACTTCTATGCAGAGTACATCATGAGAAACGCTGGGCTGGAGGAAGCACAAGCTGGAATCAAGATTGCCGGAAGAAATATCAATAACCTCAGATATGCAGAAGACACCACCCTTATGGCAGAAAGTGAAGAAGAACTAAAGAGCCTCTTGATGAAAGTGAAAGAGGAGAGCGAAAAAGTTGGCTTAAAGCTCAACATTCAGAAAACTAAGATTATGGCATCCACTCCCATCACTTCATGGCAAATAGATGGGGAAACAGTGGCTGACTTTATTTTGGGGGGCTCCAAAATCACTGCAGATGGTGATTGCAGCCATGAAATTAAAAGATGCTTACTTCTTGGAAGGAAAGTTATGACCAACCTAGACAGCATGTTAAAAAGCAGAAACATTACTTTGTCAACAAAGGTCCGTCTAGTTAAGGCTATGGTTTTTCCAGTAGTCATGTATGGATGTGAGAGTTGGACTATAAAGAAAGTTGAGCGCCAAAGAATTGATGCTTTTGAACTGTGGTGTTGGAGAAGACTCTTGAGAGTCCCTTGGACTGCAAGGAGATCCAACCAGTCGGGATGATCAGTCCTGGATGTTCATTGGAAGGACTGATGTTGAAGCTGAAACTCTAATACTTTGGTCACCTGATGTGAAGAGCTGACTCATTTGAAAAGACCCTGATGCTGGGAAAGATTGAGGGCAGAAGAAAAAGGGGATGACAGGAGATGAGATGGTTGGATGGCATCACCAACTCAATGGACATGGCTTTGGGTAGACTCCGGCAGTTGGTGATGGATAGGGAGGACTGGCGTGCTGCAGTTCATGGGGTTGCAAAGAGTAGGACACAACTGAGCAACTGAACTGAACTGAACCAATATCAATTTTAACCAGCTTGACTACACATGGTGAGATGCTTTTCCTTGTCAAGCAGTGGGGTTGATGGAATGAAAACTTATATGAATATCATGGCACATGTAAAGAAAAATAAAGGAATAAACAAAATATATGCTATATAAGATATAAATACAAATATACATATGAATACATAAAGGTATTCAGATATATATCATATAATTATATAAAGTAATATACATCTGTGTTAGTCCCTCAGTTGTATTCAACTCTTTGGAACCCCATGGACTATAGCCTGCCAGGCTCCTCTGTCCATGGGGATTCTCCAGGCAAAAATACTGGAGTGGGTTGACATTTCCTTTTCCAATACACATATATACTATATAAAAAGTAAGTTATGAGTATATAAAAGGAGATATATATATATATATATACACACACAATATAAGTAATGCATGTTAATATTAATTATTTTCTCTACATAGAGAAACTAATTTATATTTTCTTTTATACTTTTCTACATTTGCATATATTTTTCTAGTAGAAATATGTAACTTCATATTCAGAGAAAAAGTGACAATAGTATAGGATCACTCAGTTTAAACCCCCTGCTCCCCTACACACACACACTTAACTTGACCTGAGACAGGGAAAAACCACCTAATAATAGGTTGCTTCTTGTGCCATCTCACTACCTCCGCCTGCCCAGGAAGAAGCTGATAACTGTGTCGGCCCAGTGTCAGTCAGGATTGAGCTCTTCCTCCCCCATCACCCAATAGTTTCCCCTTCCCTCTTCTTTTTTTCCCCCTTCCCTCTTCTTGAGTAAGTGGGTGTGTTAGTCGCTCAGTCGTGTCCGACTCTTTGCGACCCCATGGACTGTAGCCCACCAGGCTCCTCTGTCCATGGAACTTCTCAAGCAAGAATACTGGAGTGGGTTGCCAATCCCTTCTCCAAAGGATCATCCCTACCCAGGGATCGAACTGGGATCTCCTGCATTGCCACAGCATAGTGACTCAGATGGTAGAGTCTGCCTGTAGTGCAGGAGATGTGGCTTCCATTCCTGGGTAGGGAGGATCCCCTGGAGAAGGGAGTGGCAACCGACTCCAGTATTCTTGCCTGGAGAATTTCATGGACAGAGGAGCCTGGCGGGCCCCAATCCTTGAGGTCACAAAGAGTCGGATTCGACTGAGCGACTAACACACTCACTCACTCAAGGAGAGGGAAGGAGAAACTATTGGGTGATGGGGGCAGAAGACCTCAATCCTGACAGACACTACTGACACAGCATAGCTGTTTTCTACTCGCAGTTCTGGCTAAGGCCACGAGATGGCGCCCTTACCTCTAGTTTCTTTCTTTTTTTTCATTTATTTTTATTAGTTGGAGGCTAATTACTTCACAATATTGTAGTGGTTTTTGTCATACATTGACATGAATCAGCCATGGATTTACATGTATTCCCCATCCCTATCCCCCCTCACACCTCCCTCTCCACCCGATCCCTCTGGGTCTTCCCAGTGCACCAGGCCCGAGCACTTGTCTCATGCATCCCACCTGGGCTGGTGATCTGTTTCACCCTAGATAATATACATGTTTCGATGCTGTTCTCTCGAAACATCCCACCCTCGCCTTCTTCCACAGAGTCCAAAAGTCTGTTCTGTACATCTGTGTCTCTTTTTCTGTTTTGCATATAGGGTTATTATTACCATCTTTCTAAATTCCATATATATGTGTTAGTATACTGTAATGGTCTTTATCTTTCTGGCTTACTTCACTCTGTATAATGGGCTCCAGTTTCATCCATCTCATTAGAACTGATTCAAATGAATTCTTTTTAACGGCTGAGTAATATTACATGGTGTATATGTACCACAGCTTCCTTATCCATTCATCTGCTGATGGGCATCTAGGTTGCTTCCATGTCCTGGCTATTATAAACAGTGCTG